>NW_027251196.1:600000-900000 GCF_044704955.1 Pristiophorus japonicus | reverse complement strand
GATACACACTGGTACTGGGGGTCTGGGGAGAAAGGTCAGAGAGAGTCCCATTGACTCAGATGGGCACTGAACCTGGGGATAGACTGTGGAGAAAGGTCAGAGAGAGTCCCATTGACTCAGATAATCACTGGTCCTGGGGGTCTGGGAGAAAGGTTAGAGAGAGTCCCATTGACTCAGATAAACATTGGTCCTGGGGATAGATTGGGGAGAAAGGTCAGACAGAGTCCCATTGACTCAGATACACACTGGTCCTGGGGGTCTGGGGAGAAATGTCAGAGAGAGTCCCATTGACTCAGATACACACTGGTACAGGGGGTATGGGGAGAAAGGTCAGAGAGAGTCCCATTGACTCAGATACACACTGGTCCTGGGAGATAGATGGGGAGAAAGGTCAGAGAGAGTCCCATTGACTCAGATACACATTGCTCCTGGGGATAGACTGGGGAGCAAGGTCAGAGAGAGTTCCATTGACTCAGAAAAACACTGGTCCTGGGGATAGACTGAGGAGAAAGGTCAGAGAGAGTCCCATTGACTCAGATACACACTGGTCCTGGGGATAGACTGGGGAGAAAGGTCAGAGAGAGTCCCATTGAATCAGATAAACACTGGTCCTGGGGATATACTGGGGAGAAAGGTCAGCGAGAGTCCCATTGACTCAGATACACACTGGTCCTGGGGGATAGAGTGGGGAGAAAGGTCAGAGAGAGTCCCATTGACTCAGATAAACACTGGTCCTGTGGATAGACTGGGGAGAAACGTCAGAGAGTCCCATTGACTCAGGTACGCACTGGTCCTGGGGATAGACTGGGGAGAAAGGTCAGAGAGAGTCCCATTGACTCAGATACACACTGGTCCTGGGGATAGACTGGGGAGAAAGGTCAGAGAGTCCCATTGACTCAGATGCACATTGGTCCTGGGGATAGACTGGGGAGAAAGGTCAGAGAGAGTCCAATTGACTCAGATACACACTGGTCCTGGGGGATAGTCTGGGGAGAAAGGTCAGAGAGAGCCCCATTGACTCAGATAAAAACTGGTCCTGGGGATAGACTGGGCAGAAATGTCAGAGAGTCCCATTAATTCAGATGGACACTGGTCCTGGGGATAGACTGTGGAGAAAGGTCAGAGAGAATCCCATTGACTCAGATAAACACTGGTCCTGGGGATAGACTGGGGAGAAAGGTCAGTGAGAGTCCCATTGACTCAGATACACACTGGTCCTGGGGGTCTGGGGAGAAAGGTCAGAGAGAGTCCCATTGATTCAGATACACACTGGTCCTGGGGGATAGACTGGGGAGAAAGGTCAGAGAGAGTCCCATTGACTCAGATACACACTGGCCCTGAGGGACTGGGGAGAAAGGTCAGAGAGTCCCTTTGACTCAGATACACACTGGTCCTGGGGATAGACTGGGGAGAAAGATCAGAGAGAGTCCCATTGACTCAGATACACACTGGTCCTGGGGGACTGGAAAGAAAGGTCAGAGAGAATCCCATTGACTCAGATAAACACTGGTCCTGGGGGACTGGGAAGAAAAGTCAGAGAGAGTCCCATTGACTCAGATACACACTGGTCCTGGGGGACTGGGAAGAAAGGTCAGAGAGCGTGCCATTGACTCAGATTTACACTTGTCCTGGGGTTCGACTGGGGAGAAAGGTCAGAGAGAGTCACATTGACTCAGATACACACTGGCCCTGGGGATAGACTTGGGAGAAAGATCCGAGAGAGTCCCATTGACTCAGATACACACTGGTCCTGGGGATAAACTGGGGAGAAAGTTCAGGGAGTCCCATTGACTCAGATAAACACTGGTCCTGGGGATAGACTGGGGAGAAAGGTCAGAGAGAGTCCCATTGACTCAGATACACACTGGTCCTGGGGATAGACTGGGGAGAAATGTCAGAGAGAGTCTCATGGACTTAGATACACACTGGTCCTCGGGGACTGGGGAGAAAGGTCAGAGAGAGTTCCATTGACTCAGATACACACTGGTCCTGGGGAAAGTCTTGGGAGAAAGGTCAGAGAGAGTCCCATTGACTCAGATACACACTGGTCCTGGGGATAGACTGGGGAGAAAGGTCAGCGAGAGTCCCATTGACTCAGATACACACTGGTCCTGGGGGATAGAGTGGGGAGAAAGGTCAGAGAGAGTCAAATTGACTCATATAAACACTGGTCCTGGGGATAGACTGGGTAGAAACGTCAGAGAGTCCCATTGACTCAGATACGCACTGGTCCTGGGGATAGACTGGGGAGAAAGTTCAGAGAATCCCATTGAGTCAGATTAACACTGATCCTGGGGATAGACTGGGCAGAAAGGTCAGAGAGTCCCATTGACTCAGATGCACATTGGTCCTGGGGATAGACTGGGGAGATAGGTCAGAGAGAGTCCAATTGACTCAGATACACACTGGTCCTGGGGGATAGTCTGGGGAGAAAGTTCAGAGAGAGCCCCATTGACTCAGATAAAAACTGGTCCTGGTGATAGACTGGGGAGAAATGTCAGAGAGTCCCATTGACTCAGATACACACTGGTCCTGGGGGTCTGGGGAGAAATGTCAGAGAGCGTCCCATTGATTCAGATACACACTGGTCCTGGGGGATAGACTAGGGAGAAAGGTCAGAGAGATTCCCATTGACTCAGATACACACTGGCCCTGGGGGACTGGGGAGAAAGGTCAGAGAGTCCCTTTGACTCAGATACATACTGGTCCTGGGGATAGACATGGCAGAAAGATCAGAGAGTGTCCCATTGACTCAGATACATACTCGTCCTGGGGAACTGGGAAGAAAGGTCAGAGAGAGTCCCATTGACTCAGATACACACTGGTCCTGGGGGAATGGGGAGAAAGGTCAGAGAGCGTCCCATTGACTCAGATTTACACTTGTCCTGGGGTTCGACTGGGGAGAAAGGTCAGAGAGAGTCACATTGACTCAGATACACACTGGTCCTGGGGATAGACTTGGGAGAAAGATCAGAGAGAGTCCCATTGACTCAGATACACACTGGTCCTGGGGATAGACTGGGGAGAAATGTCAGAGAGTCCCATTGACTCAGATAAACACTGGTCCTGGGGCTAGACTGGGGAGAAATGTCAGAGAGAGTCCCATTGACTCAGATACACACTGGACCAGGGGATAGATTGGGGAGAAATGTCAGAGAGAGTCCCATTGACTCCGATACACACTGGTCCTAGGGGACTGCGGAGAAAGGTCAGAGAAAGTTCCATTGACTCAGATAGACACTCGTCCTGGGGATAGACTTGGCAGAAAGATCAGAGAGTGTCCCATTGACACAGATACACACTGGTCCTGGGGATAGACTTGGCAGAATGATCAGAGAGTGTCCCATTGACTCAGATACATACTGGTCCTGGGGGACTGGGGAGAAATGTCAGAGAGCGTCCCATTGACTCAGATACACACTGGTCCTGGGGATAGACTGGGGAGAAAGGTCAGAGAGAGTCCCATTGACTCACATACACAATGGTCCTGGGGGTCTGGGGAGAAAGATCAGGGAGAGTTCCATTGACTCAGATACACACTGGTCCTGGGGATAGACTTGGTAGACAGATCAGAGAGTGTCCCATTGACTCAGAAACACAGTGGTCCTGGGGGACTGGGGAGAAAGGTCAGGGAGTCCCGTTGACTCAGATACACATTGGTCCTGGGGATAGACTGCGGAGAAAGGTCAGAGAGAGTGCATTAACTCAGATACACACTGGTCCTGGGGATAGACTGGGGAGAAAGGTCAGAGAGTCCCATTGACTCAGATACCCACTGGTCCTGGGGGACTGGGAGAAAGGTCAGAGAGAGTCCAATTGAATCAGATAGACACTGGTCCTGGGGGACTGGGGAGAAAGTTCAGAGAAAGTTCCATTGACTCAGATAGACACTGGTCCTGGGGTTAGACTTGGCAGAAAGATCAGAGAGTGTCCCATTGACTCAGATACACACTGGTCCTGGGGATAGACTTGGCAGAAAGATCAGAGAGTGTCCCATTGATTCAGTTACATACTGGTCCTGGGGGACTGGGGAGAAATGTCAGAGAGCGTCCCATTGACTCAGATACACACTGGTCCTGGGGATAGACTGGGGAGAAAGGTCAGAGAGAGTCCCATTGACTCACATACTCACTGGTCCTGCGGGTCTGGGGAGAAAGGTCAGGGAGAGTTCCATTGACTCAGATACACACTGGTCCTGGGGATAGACTTGGTAGAATGATCAGAGAGTGTCCCATTGACTCAGAAACATAGTGGTCCTGGGGGACTGGGGAGAAAGTTCAGGGAGTCCCATTGACTCAGATACACACTGGTCCTGGGGATAGACTGCGGAGAAAGGTCAGAGAGAGTCGCATTGACTCAGATACACACTGGTCCTGGGGATAGACTGGGGAGAAAGGTCAGAGAGTCCCATTGACTCAGATACCCACTGGTCCTGGGGGACTGGGGAGAAAGGTCAGAGAGAGTCCCATTGACTCAGATAGACACTGGTCCTGGGGATAGATTGTGGAGAAAGGACAGAGAGAGTCCCATTGCATCAGATAAACACTGGTCCTGGGGATAGACTGGGGAGATAGGTCAGAGAGAATCCCATTGTCTCAGATAAACACTGGTCCTGAGGATAGACTGGGGAGAAAGGTCAGTGAGAGTCCCATTGACTCAGATACACACTGGTCCTGGGGGTCTGGGGAGAAAGGTCAGAGCAAGTCCCATTGACTCAGATACACACTGGTCCTGGGGGATAGACTTGGGAGAAAGGTCAGAGAGAGTCCCATTGACTCAGATACATACTGGCCCTGGGGGACTGCGGAGAAAGGTCAGAGAGTCCCTTTGACTCAGATACACACTGGTCCTGAGGATCGACTGGGGAGAAAGATCAGAGAGAGTCCCATTGACTCAGATACACACTGGTCCTGGGGGACTGGGCAGAAAGGTCAGAGAGAATTCCATTGACTCAGATAAACACTGGTCCTGGGCGACGGGGAAGAAAGGTCAGAGAGAGTCCCATTGACTCAGATACACACTGGTCCTGGGGGATAGACTGGGGAGAAAGTTCAGAGAGAGTCCCATTGACTCAGAAAAACACTTGTCCTGGGGATAGACTGGGGAGAAAGGTCAGAGAGAGTCCCATTGACTCAGATAAACACTGGACCTGTGGATAGACTGGGGAGAAACGTCAGAGAGTCCCATTGACTCAGGTACGCACTGGTCCTGGGGATAGACTGGGGAGAAAGGTCAGAGAGTCCCATTGACTCAGATGCACATTGGTCCTGGGGATAGACTGTGGAGAAAGGTCAGTGAGATTCCAATTGACTCAGATACACAATGGTCCTGGGGGATAGTCTGGCGAGAAAGGTCAGAGAGAGTCCCATTGACTCAGATACACACTGGTACAGGGGGTCTGGAGGGAAAGGTCAAAGAGAGTCCCATTGACTCAGATACACACTGGTCCTGGGGGATAGATGGGGAAAAAGGTCAGAGAGAGTCCCATTGTCTCAGATACACATTGGTCCTGGGGACAGAATGGGGAACAAGGTCAAAGAGAGTTCCATTGACTCAGAAAAACACTGGTCCTGGGGATAGACTGGGGAGAAAGGTCAGAGAGAGTCCCATTGACTCAGATACACACTGGTCCTGGGGATAGACTGGGGAGAAAGGTCAGAGAGAGTTCCATTGACTCAGATAAACACTGGTCCTGGGGATAGACTGGGGAGAAAGGTCAGAGAGAGTCCCATTGAGTCAGATACACACTGGTCCTGGGGATAGACAGGGGAGAAAGGTCAGCGAGAGTCACATTGACTCAGATACACACTGGTCCTGGGGGATAGCGTGGGGAGAAAGGTCAGAGAGAGTCCCATTGACTCAGATAAACACTGATCCTGGTGATAGACTGTGGAGAAACGTCAGAGAGTCCCATTGACTCAGATACGCACTGGTCCTGGGGATAGACTGTGGAGAAAGTTCAGAGAGAGTCCCATTGACTCAGATACACGCTGGCCCTGGGGATAGACTGGGGAGAAAGGTCAGAGCGTCCAATTGACTCAGATGCACATTGGTCCTGGGGATAGACTGGGGAGAAAGGTCAGAGAGAGTCCAATTGACTCAGATACACACTGGTCCTGGGGGTCTGGGGAGAAAGGTCAGAGAGAGTCCCATTAATTCAGATACACACTGGTCCTGGGGGATAGACTGGGGAGAAAGGTCAGAGAGAGTCCCATTGACTCAGATACACACTGGCCCTGGGGGACTGGGGAGAAAGGCCAGAGAGTCCCTTTGAGTCAGATACACACTGGTCCTGGGGATAGACTGGGGAGAAAGATCAGAGAGAGTCCCATTGACTCAGATACACACTGGTCCTGGGGGACTGGAAAGAAAGGTCAGAGAGAATCCCATTGACTCAGATAAACACTGGTCCTGGGGGACTGGGAAGAAAAGTCAGAGAGAGTCCCATTGACTCAGATAGACACTGGTCCTGGGGGACTGGGGAGAAAGGTCAGAGAGCGTCCCATTGACTCAGATTTACACTTGTCCTGGGGTTCGACTGGGGAGAAAGGTCAGAGAGAGTCACATTGACTCAGATACACACTGGCCCTGGGGATAGACTTGGGAGAAAGACCCGAGAGAGTCCCATTGACTCAGATACACACTGGTCCTGGGGATAAACTGGGGAGAAAGTTCAGGGAGTCCCATTGACTCAGATAAACACTGGTCCTGGGAATAGACTGGGGAGAAAGGTCAGAGAGATTCCCATTGACTCAGATACACACTGGTCCTGGGGATAGACTGGGGAGATATGTCAGAGAGAGTCTCATTGACTCAGATACACACTGGTCCTCGGGGACTGGGGAGAAAGGTCAGAGAGAGTTCCATTGACTCAGATACACACTGGTCCTGGGGCAAGTCTTGGGAGAAAGGTCAGAGAGAGTCCCATTGACTCAGATACACACTGGTCCTGGGGATAGACTGGGGAGAAAGGTCAGCGAGAGTCCCATTGACTCAGATACACACTGGTCCTGGGGATAGACTGGGGAGAAAGGTCAGAGAGAGTCCAATTGACTCAGATACACACTGGTCCTGGGGGATAGTCTGGGGAGAAAGGTCAGAGAGAGCCCCATTGACTCAGATAAAAACTGGTCCTGGGGATAGACTGGGGAGAAATGTCAGAGAGTCTCATTGACTCAAATACACACTGGTCCTGGGGGTCTGGGGAGAAATGTTAGAGAGAGTCCCATTGATTCAGATGGACACTGGTCCTGGGGATAGACTGTGGAGAAAGGTCAGAGAGAATCCCATTGACTCAGATAAACACTGGTCCTGGGGATAGACTGGGGAGAAAGGTCAGTGAGAGTCCCATTGACTCAGATACACACTGGTCCTGGGGGTCTGGGGAGAAAGGTCAGAGAGAGTCCCATTAATTCAGATACACACTTGTCCTGGGGATAGACTGGGGAGAAAGGTCAGAGAGAGTCCCATTGACTCAGATAAACACTGGACCTGTGGATAGACTGGGGAGAAACGTCAGAGAGTCCCATTGACTCAGGTACGCACTGGTCCTGGGGATAGACTGGGGAGAAATGTCAGAGACAGTCCCATTGACTCAGATACACACTGGTCCTGGGGATAGACTGGGGAGAAAGGTCAGAGAGTCCCATTGACTCAGATGCACATTGGTCCTGGGGATAGACTGTGGAGAAAGGTCAGTGAGATTCCAATTGACTCAGATACACAATGGTCCTGGGGGATAGTCTGGCGAGAAAGGTCAGAGAGAGTCCCATTGACTCAGATACACACTGGTACAGGGGGTCTGGAGGGAAAGGTCAAAGAGAGTCCCATTGACTCAGATACACACTGGTCCTGGGGGATAGATGGGGAAAAAGGTCAGAGAGAGTCCCATTGTCTCAGATACACATTGGTCCTGGGGACAGAATGGGGAACAAGGTCAAAGAGAGTTCCATTGACTCAGAAAAACACTGGTCCTGGGGATAGACTGGGGAGAAAGGTCAGAGAGAGTCCCATTGACTCAGATACACACTGGTCCTGGGGATAGACTGGGGAGAAAGGTCAGAGAGAGTTCCATTGACTCAGATAAACACTGGTCCTGGGGATAGACTGGGGAGAAAGGTCAGAGAGAGTCCCATTGAGTCAGATACACACTGGTCCTGGGGATAGACAGGGGAGAAAGGTCAGCGAGAGTCACATTGACTCAGATACACACTGGTCCTGGGGGATAGCGTGGGGAGAAAGGTCAGAGAGAGTCCCATTGACTCAGATAAACACTGATCCTGGTGATAGACTGGGGAGAAACGTCAGAGAGTCCCATTGACTCAGATACGCACTGGTCCTGGGGATAGACTGTGGAGAAAGTTCAGAGAGAGTCCCATTGACTCAGATACACGTTGGCCCTGGGGATAGACTGGGGAGAAAGGTCAGAGCGTCCAATTGAGTCAGATGCACATTGGTCCTGGGGATAGACTGGGGAGAAAGGTCAGAGAGAGTCCAATTGACTCAGATACACACTGGTCCTGGGGGTCTGGGGAGAAAGGTCAGAGAGAGTCCCATTAATTCAGATACACACTGGTCCTGGGGGATAGACTGGTAAGAAAAGTCAGAGAGAGTCCCATTGACTCAGATACACACTGGTCCTGGGGGACTGGGGAGAAAGGTCAGAGAGCGTCCCATTGACTCAGATTTACACTTGTCCTGGGGTTCGACTGGGGAGAAAGGTCAGAGAGAGTCACATTGACTCAGATACACACTGGCCCTGGGGATAGACTTGGGAGAAAGACCCGAGAGAGTCCCATTGACTCAGATACACACTGGTCCTGGGGATAAACTGGGGAGAAAGTTCAGGGAGTCCCATTGACTCAGATAAACACTGGTCCTGGGAATAGACTGGGGAGAAAGGTCAGAGAGATTCCCATTGACTCAGATACACACTGGTCCTGGGGATAGACTGGGGAGATATGTCAGAGAGAGTCTCATTGACTCAGATACACACTGGTCCACGGGGACTGGGGAGAAAGGTCAGAGAGAGTTCCATTGACTCAGATACACACTGGTCCTGGGGCAAGTCTTGGGAGAAAGGTCAGAGAGAGTCCCATTGACTCAGATACACACTGGTCCTGGGGATAGACTGGGGAGAAAGGTCAGCGAGAGTCCCATTGACTCAGATACACACTGGTCCTGGGGATAGACTGGGGAGAAAGGTCAGAGAGAGTCCAATTGACTCAGATACACACTGGTCCTGGGGGATAGTCTGGGGAGAAAGGTCAGAGAGAGTCCCATTGACTCAGATAAACACTGATCCTGGTGATAGACTGGGGAGAAACGTCAGAGAGTCCCATTGACTCAGATACGCACTGGTCCTGGGGATAGACTGTGGAGAAAGTTCAGAGAGAGTCCCATTGACTCAGATACACGCTGGCCCTGGGGATAGACTGGGGAGAAAGGTCAGAGCGTCCAATTGACTCAGATGCACATTGGTCCTGGGGATAGACTGGGGAGAAAGGTCAGAGAGAGTCCAATTGACTCAGATACACACTGGTCCTGGGGGTCTGGGGAGAAAGGTCAGAGAGAGTCCCATTAATTCAGATACACACTGGTCCTGGGGGATAGACTGGGGAGAAAGGTCAGAGAGAGTCCCATTGACTCAGATACACACTGGCCCTGGGGGACTGGGGAGAAAGGCCAGAGAGTCCCTTTGACTCAGATACACACTGGTCCTGGGGATAGACTGGGGAGAAAGATCAGAGAGAGTCCCATTGACTCAGATACACACTGGTCCTGGGGGACTGGAAAGAAAGGTCAGAGAGAATCCCATTGACTCAGATAAACACTGGTCCTGGGGGACTGGGAAGAAAAGTCAGAGAGAGTCCCATTGACTCAGATACACACTGGTCCTGGGGGACTGGGGAGAAAGGTCAGAGAGCGTCCCATTGACTCAGATTTACACTTGTCCTGGGGTTCGACTGGGGAGAAAGGTCAGAGAGAGTCACATTGACTCAGATACACACTGGCCCTGGGGATAGACTTGGGAGAAAGACCCGAGAGAGTCCCATTGACTCAGATACACACTGGTCCTGGGGATAAACTGGGGAGAAAGTTCAGGGAGTCCCATTGACTCAGGTAAACACTGGTCCTGGGAATAGACTGGGGAGAAAGGTCAGAGAGATTCCCATAGACTCAGATACACACTGGTCCTGGGGATAGACTGGGGAGATATGTCAGAGAGAGTCTCATTGACTCAGATACACACTGGTCCTCGGGGACTGGGGAGAAAGGTCAGAGAGAGTTCCATTGACTCAGATACACACTGGTCCTGGGGCAAGTCTTGGGAGAAAGGTCAGAGAGAGTCCCATTGACTCAGATACACACTGGTCCTGGGGATAGACTGGGGAGAAAGGTCAGCGAGAGTCCCATTGACTCAGATACACACTGGTCCTGGGGATAGACTGGGGAGAAAGGTCAGAGAGAGTCCAATTGACTCAGATACACACTGGTCCTGGGGGATAGTCTGGGGAGAAAGGTCAGAGAGAGCCCCATTGACTCAGATAAAAACTGGTCCTGGGGATAGACTGGGGAGAAATGTCAGAGAGTCTCATTGACTCAAATACACACTGGTCCTGGGGGTCTGGGGAGAAATGTTAGAGAGAGTCCCATTGATTCAGATGGACACTGGTCCTGGGGATAGACTGTGGAGAAAGGTCAGAGAGAATCCCATTGACTCAGATAAACACTGGTCCTGGGGATAGACTGGGGAGAAAGGTCAGTGAGAGTCCCATTGACTCAGATACACACTGGTCCTGGGGGTCTGGGGAGAAAGGTCAGATAGAGTCCCATTAATTCAGATACACACTGGTCCTGGGGGATAGACTGGGGAGAAAGGTCAGAGAGAGTCCCATTGACTCAGATACACACTGGCCCTGGGGGACTGGGGAGAAAGGCCAGAGAGTCCCTTTGACTCAGATACACACTGGTCCTGGGGATAGACTGGGGAGAAAGATCAGAGAGAGTCCCATTGACTCAGATACACACTGGTCCTGGGGGACTGGAAAGAAAGGTCAGAGAGAATCCCATTGACTCAGATAAACACTGGTCCTGGGGGACTGGGAAGAAAAGTCAGAGAGAGTCCCATTGACTCAGATACACACTGGTCCTGGGGGACTGGGGAGAAAGGTCAGAGAGCGTCCCATTGACTCAGATTTGCACTTGTCCTGGGGTTCGACTGGGGAGAAAGGTCAGAGAGAGTCACATTGACTCAGATACACACTGGCCCTGGGGATAGACTTGGGAGAAAGACCCGAGAGAGTCCCATTGACTCAGATACACACTGGTCCTGGGGATAAACTGGGGAGAAAGTTCAGGGAGTCCCATTGACTCAGATAAACACTGGTCCTGGGAATAGACTGGGGAGAAAGGTCAGAGAGATTCCCATTGACTCAGATACACACTGGTCCTGGGGATAGACTGGGGAGATATGTCAGAGAGAGTCTCATTGACTCAGATACACACTGGTCCTCGGGGACTGGGGAGAAAGGTCAGAGAGAGTTCCATTGACTCAGATACACACTGGTCCTGGGGCAAGTCTTGGGAGAAAGGTCAGAGAGAGTCCCATTGACTCAGATACACACTGGTCCTGGGGATAGACTGGGGAGAAAGGTCAGCGAGAGTCCCATTGACTCAGATACACACTGGTCCTGGGGATAGACTGGGGAGAAAGGTCAGAGAGAGTCCAATTGACTCAGATACACACTGGTCCTGGGGGATAGTCTGGGGAGAAAGGTCAGAGAGAGCCCCATTGACTCAGATAAAAACTGGTCCTGGGGATAGACTGGGGAGAAATGTCAGAGAGTCTCATTGACTCAAATACACACTGGTCCTGGGGGTCTGGGGAGAAATGTTAGAGAGAGTCCCATTGATTCAGATGGACACTGGTCCTGGGGATAGACTGTGGAGAAAGGTCAGAGAGAATCCCATTGACTCAGATAAACACTGGTCCTGGGGATAGACTGGGGAGAAAGGTCAGTGAGAGTCCCATTGACTCAGATACACACTGGTCCTGGGGGTCTGGGGAGAAAGGTCAGAGAGAGTCCCATTGATTCAGATACACACTGGTCCTGGGGGATAGACTGGGGAGAAAGGTCAGAGAGAGTCCCATTGACTCAGATACACACTGGCCCTGCGGGACTGGGGAGAAAGGTCAGAGAGTCCCTTTGACTCAGATACACACTGGTCCTGGGGATAGACTGGGGAGAAAGATCAGAGAGAGTCCCATTGACTCAGATACACACTGGTCCTGGGGGACTGGGGAGAAAGGTCAGAGAGCGTGCCATTGACTCAGATTTACACTTGTCCTGGGGTTCGACTGGGGAGAAAGGTCAGAGAGAGTCACATTGACTCAGATACACACTGGCCCTGGGGATAGACTTGGGAGAAAGATCCGAGAGAGTCCCATTGACTCAGATACACACTGGTCCTGCGGATAAACTGGGGAGAAATTTCAGGGAGTCCCATTGAATCAGATAAACACTGGTCCTGGGAATAGACTGGGGAGAAAGGTCAGAGAGATTCCCATTGACTCAGATACACACTGGTCCTGGGGATAGACTGGGGAGATATGTCAGAGAGAGTCTCATTGACTCAGATACACACTGGTCCTCGGGGACTGGGGAGAAAGGTCAGAGAGAGTTCCATTGACTCAGATACACACTGGTCCTGGGGAAAGTCTTGGGAGAAAGGTCAGAGAGAGTCCCATTGACTCAGATACACACTGGTCCTGGGGATAGACTGGGGAGAAAGGTCAGCGAGAGTCCCATTGACTCAGATACACACTGGTCCTGGGGGATAGAGTGGGGAGAAAGGTCAGAGAGAGTCAAATTGACTCAGATAAACACTGGTCCTGGGGATAGACTGGGGAGAAACGTCAGAGAGTCCCATTGACTCAGATACGCACTGGTCCTGGGGATAGACTGGGGAGAAAGTTCAGAGAATCCCATTGACTCAGATACACACTGATCCTGGGGATAGACTGGGGAGAAAGGTCAGAGAGTCCCATTGACTCAGATGCACATTGGTCCTGGGGATAGACTGGGGAGAAAGGTCAGAGAGAGTCCAATTGACTCAGATACACACTGGTCCTGGGGGATAGTCTGGGGAGAAAGTTCAGAGAGAGCCCCATTGACTCAGATAAAAACTGGTCCTGGGGATAGACTGGGGAGAAATGTCAGAGAGTCCCATTGACTCAGATACATACTGGTCCTGGGGGTCTGGGGAGAAATGTCAGAGAGCGTCCCATTGATTCAGATCGACACTGGTCCTGGGGATAGACTTTGAAGAAAGGTCAGAGAGAATCCCATTGTCTCAGATAAACACTGGTCCTGGGGATAGACTGGGGAGAAAGGTCAGTGAGAGTCCCATTGACTCAGATACACACTGGTCCTGGGGGATAGACTGGGGAGAAATGTCAGAGAGAGTCCCATTGACTCAGATACACACTGGCCCTGGGGGACTGGGGAGAAAGGTCAGAGAGTCCCTTTGACTCAGATACACATTGGTCCTGGGGATAGACTGGGGAGAAAGATCAGAGAGAGTCCCATTTACTCAGATACACACTGGTCTTGGGGATAGACATGGCAGAAAGATCAGAGAGTGTCCCATTGACTCTGATACATACTGGCCCTGGGGGACTGGGAAGAAAGGTCAGAGAGAGTCCCATTGACTCAGATACACACTGGTCCTGGGGGATAGACTGGGGAGAAAGGTCAGAGAGAGTCCCATTGACTCAGATACACACTGGTCCTGGGGATAGACAGGGGAGAAAGATCAGAGAGAGTCCCATTGACTCAGATACACACTGGTCCTGGGGGACTGGAAAGAAAGGTCAGAGAGAATCCCATTGACTCAGATAAACACTGGTCCTGGGGGACTGGGAAGAAAAGTCAGAGAGAGTCCCATTGACTCAGATACACACTGGTCCTGGGGGACTGGGGAGAAAGGTCAGAGAGCGTGCCATTGACTCAGATTTACACTTGTCCTGGGGTTCGACTGGGGAGAAAGGTCAGAGAGAGTCACATTGACTCAGATACACACTGGCCCTGGGGATAGACTTGGGAGAAAGATCCGAGAGAGTCCCATTGACTCAGATACACACTGGTCCTGGGGATAAACTGGGGAGAAAGTTCAGGGAGTCCCATTGACTCAGATAAACACTGGTCCTGGGAATAGACTGGGGAGAAAGGTCAGAGAGATTCCCATTGACTCAGATACACACTGGTCCTGGGGAAAGACTGGGGAGATATGTCAGAGAGAGTCTCATTGACTCAGATACACACTGGTCCTCGGGGACTGGGGAGAAAGGTCAGAGAGAGTTCCATTGACTCAGATACACACTGGTCCTGGGGAAAGTCTTGGCAGAAAGGTCAGAGAGAGTCCCATTGACTCTGATACACACTGGTCCTGGGGATAGACTGGGGAGAAAGGTCAGCGAGAGTCCCATTGACTCAGATACACACTGGTCCTGGGGGATAGAGTGGGGAGAAAGGTCAGAGAGAGTCAAATTGACTCAGATAAACACTGGTCCTGGGGATAGACTGGGGAGAAACGTCAGAGAGTCCCATTGACTCAGATACGCACTGGTCCTGGGGATAGACTGGGGAGAAAGTTCAGAGAGAGTCCCATTGACTCAGATACACACTGGCCCTGGGGGACTGGGGAGAAAGGTCAGAGAGTCCCTTTGACTCAGATACACATTGGTCCTGGGGATAGACTGGGGAGATGGATCAGAGAGAGTCCCATTTACTCAGATACACACTGGTCCTGGGGATAGACATGGCAGAAAGATCAGAGAGTGTCCCATTGACTCAGATACATACTGGTCCTGCGGGACTGGGAAGAAAGGTCAGAGAGAGTCCCATTGACTCAGATACACACTGGTCCTGGGGGAATGGGGAGAAAGGTCAGAGAGCGTCCCATTGACTCAGATTTACACTTGTTCTGGGGTTCGACTGGGGAGAAAGGTCAGAGAGAGTCCCATTGACTCAGATACACACTGGTCCTGGGGTTAGACTGGGGAGAAATGTCAGAGAGTCCCATTGACTCAGATAAACACTGGTCTTGGGGATAGACTGGGGAGAAAGGTCAGAGAGAGTCCCATTGACTCAGATACACACTGGACCAGGGGATAGACTGGGGAGAAATGTCAGAGAGAGTCCCATTGACTCAGATACACACTGGTCCTGGGGGACTGGGGAGAAAGTTCAAAGAGAGTCCCATTGACTCAGATACACACTGGTCCTGGGGGATAGATGGGGAGAAAGGTCAGAGAGAGTCCCATTGTCTCAGATACACATTGGTCATGGGGACAGAATGGGGAACAAGGTCAGAGAGAGTCCCATTGACTCAGAAAAACACTGGTCCTTGGGATAGACTGGGGAGAAAGGTCAGAGAGAGTCCCATTGACTCACATACACACTGGTCCTGGGGATAGACTGGGGAGAAAGGTCAGAGAGAGTTCCATTGACTCAGATAAACACTGGTCCTGGGGATAGACTGGGGAGAAAGGTCAGAGAGAGTCCCATTGAGTCAGATACACACTGGTCGTGGGGATAGACTGGGGAGAAAGGTCAGCGAGAGTCACATTGACTCAGATACACACTGGTCCTGGTGATAGACTGGGGAGAAACGTCAGAGAGTCCCATTGACTCAGATACGCACTGGTCCTGGGGATAGACTGTGGAGAAAGTTCAGAGAGAGTCCCATTGACTCAGATACACATTGGTCCTGGGGATAGACTGGGGAGAAAGGTCAGAGCGTCCAATTGACTCAGATGCACATTGGTCCTGGGGATAGACTGGGGAGAAAGGTCAGAGAGAGTCCAATTGACTCAGATACACACTGGTCCTGGGGGATAGTCTGGGGAGAAAGGTCAGAGAGAGCCCCATTGACACAGATAAAAACTGGTCCTGGGGATAGACTGGGGAGAAATGTCAGAGAGTCTCATTGACTCAGATACACACTGGTCCTGGGGGTCTGGGGAGAAATGTTAGAGAGAGTCCCATTGATTAAATGGAAACTGGTCCTGGGGATAGACTGTGGAGAAAGGTCAGAGAGAATCCCATTGACTCAGATAAACACTGGTCCTGGGGATAGACTGGGGAGAAAGTTCAGTGAGAGTCCCATTGACTCAGATACACACTGGTCCTGGGGGTCTGGGGAGAAAGGTCAGAGAGAGTCCCATTGATTCAGATACACACTGGATCTGGGGGATAGACTGGGGAGAAAGGTCAGAGAGAGTCCCATTGACTCAGATACACACTGGCCCTGGGGGACTGGGGAGAAAGGTCAGAGAGTCCCTTTGACTCACATACACACTGGTCCTGGGGATAGACTGGGGAGAAAGATCAGAGAGAGTCCCATTGACTCAGATACACACTGGTCTTGGGGGACTGGAAAGAAAGGTCAGAGAGAATCCCATTGACTCAGATAAACACTGGTCCTGGGGGACTGGGAAGAAAAGTCAGAGAGAGTCCCATTGACTCAGATACACACTGGTCCTGGGGGACTGGGGAGAAAGGTCAGAGAGCGTGCCATTGACTCAGATTTACACTTGTCCTGGGGTTCGACTGGGTAGAAAGGTCAGAGGGAGTCACATTGACTCAGATACACACTGGCCCTGGGGATAGACTTGGGAGAAAGATCCGAGAGAGTCCCATTGACTCAGATACACACTGGTCCTGGGGATAAACTGGGGAGAAAGTTCAGGGAGTCCCATTGACTCAGATAAACACTGGTCCTGGGGATAGACTGGGGAGAAAGGTCAGAGAGAGTCCCATTGACTCAGATACACACTGGTCCTGGGGAAAGTCTTGGGAGAAAGGTCAAAGAGAGTCCCATTGACTCAGATACACACTGGTCCTGGGGATAGACTGGGGAGAAAAGTCAGCGAGAGTCCCATTGACTCAGATACACACTGGTCCTGGGGGATAGAGTGGGGAGAAAGGTCAGAGAGAGTCAAATTGACTCAGATAAACACTGGTCCTGGGGATAGACTGGGGAGAAACGTCAGAGAGTCCCATTGACTCAGATACGCACTGGTCCTGGGGATAGACTGGGGAGAAAGTTCAGAGAATCCCATTGACTCAGATACACACTGATCCTGGGGATAGACTGGGGAGAAAGGTCAGAGAGTCCCATTGACTCAGATGCACATTGGTCCTGGGGATAGACTGGGGAGAAAGGTCAGAGAGAGTCCAATTGACTCAGATACACAATGGTCTTGGGGGATAGTCTGGGGAGAAAGTTCAGAGAGAGCCCCATTGACTCAGATAAAAACTGGTCCTGGGGATAGACTGGGGAGAAATGTCAGAGAGTCCCATTGACTCAGATACACACTGGTCCTGGGGGTCTGGGGAGAAATGTCAGAGAGCGTCCCATTGATTCAGATCGACACTGGTCCTGGGGATAGACTGTGGAGAAAGGTCAGAGAGATTCCCATTGTCTCAGATAAACACTGGTCCTGGGGATAGACTTGGGAGAATGGTCAGTGAGAGTCCCATTGATTCAGATACACACTGGTCCTGGGGGTCTGGGGAGAAATGTCAGGGAGAGTCCCATTGACTCAGATACACACTGGTCCTGGGGGATAGACTGGGGAGAAAGGTCAGAGAGTGTCCCATTGACTAAGATACACACTGGCCCTGGGGGACTGGGGAGAAAGGTCAGAGAGTCCCTTTGACTCAGATACACATTGGTCCTGGGGATAGACTGGGGAGAAAGATCAGAGAGAGTCCCATTGACTCAGATACACACTGGTCCTGGGGATAGACATGGCAGAAAGATCAGAGAGTGTCCCATTGACTCAGATACATACTGGTCCTGGGGGACTGGGAAGAAAGGTCAGAGAGAGTCCCATTGACTCAGATACACACTGGTCCTGGGGGAATGGGGAGAAAGGTCAGAGAGCGTCCCATTGACTCAGATTTACACTTGTCCTGGGGTTCGACAGGGGAGAAAGGTCAGAGAGAGTCACATTGACTCAGATACACACTGGTCCTGGGGATAGACTTGGGAGAAAGATCAGAGAGAGTCCCATTGACTCAGATACACACTGGGCCTGGGGATAGACTGGGGAGAAATGTCAGAGAGTCCCATTGACGCAGATAAACACTGGTCCTGGGGATAGACTGGGGAGAAAGGTCAGAGAGAGTCCCATTGACTCAGATACACACTGGACCAGGGGATAGACTGGGGAGAAATGTCAGAGAGAGTCCCATTGACTCAGATACACACTGGTCCTGGGGGACTGGGGAGAAAGGTCAGAGAAAGTTCCAGTGACTCAGATAGACACTCGTCCTGGGGATAGACTTGGCAGAAAGATCAGAGAGTGTCCCATTGACACAGATCCACACTGGTCCTGGGGATAGACTTGGCAGAAAGATCAGAGAGTGTCCCATTGACTCAGATACATAATGGTCCTGGGGGACTGGGGAGAAATGTCAGAGAGCGTCCCATTGACTCAGATACACACTGGTCCTGGGGATAGACTGGGGAGAAAGGTCAGAGAGAGTCCCATTGACTCACATACACAATGGTCCTGGGGGTCTGGGGAGAATGATCAGGGAGAGTTCCATTGACTCAGATACACACTGGTCCTGGGGATAGACTTGGTAGAAAGATCAGAGAGTGTCCCATTGACTCAGAAACACAGTGGTCCTGGGGGACTGGGGAGAAAGGTCAGGGAGTCCCATTGACTCAGATACACATTGGTCCTGGGGATAGACTGCGGAGAAAGGTCAGAGAGAGTCGCATTGACTCAGATACACACTGGTCCTGGGGATAGACTGGGGAGAAAGGTCAGAGAGTCCCATTGACTCAGATACCCACTGGTCCTGGGGGACTGGGGAGAATGGTCAGAGAGAGTCCCATTGAATCAGATAGACACTGGTCCTGGGGATAGACTTGGCAGAAAGATCAGAGAGTGTCCCATTGACTCAGATACACACTGGTCCTGGGGATAGACTTGGCAGAAAGATCAGAGAGTGTCCCATTGACTCAGATACATACTGGTCCTGGGGACTGGGGAGAAATGTCAGAGAGCGTCCCATTGACTCAGATACACACTGGTCCTGGGGATAGACTGGGGAGAAAGGTCAGAGAGAGTCCAATTGACTCATATACTCACTGGTCCTGGGGGTCTGGGGAGAAAGGTCATGGAGAGTTCCATTGACTCAGATACACACTGGTCCTGGGGATAGATTGGTAGAAAGATCAGAGAGTGTCCCATTGACTCAGAAACACAGTGGTCCTGGGGGACTGGGGAGAATGGTCAGGGAGTCCCATTGACTCAGATACCCACTGGTCCTGGGGGACAGGGGAGAAAGTTCAGAGAGAGTCCCATAAACTCAGATAGACACTGGTCCTGGGGAAAGATTGTGGAGAAAGGACAGAGAGAGTCCCATTGCATCAGATAAACACTGGTCCTGGGGATAGACTGGGGATATAGGTCAGAGAGAATCCCATTGACTCAGATACACACTGGTCCTGGGGAAAGTCTTGGGAGAAAGGTCAGAGAGAGTCCCATTGACTCAGATACACACTGGTCCTGGGGATCGACTGGGGAGAAAAGTCAGCGAGAGTCCCATTGACTCAGATACACACTGGTCCTGGGGGATAGAGTGGGGAGAAAGGTCAGAGAGAGTCAAATTGACTCAGATAAACACTGGTCCTGGGGATAGACTGGGGAGAAACGTCAGAGAGTCCCATTGACTCAGATACACACTGGTCCTGGGGATAGACTGGGGAGAAAGTTCAGAGAATCCCATTGACTCAGATACACACTGTTCCTGGGGATAGACTGGGGAGAAAGGTCAGAGAGTCCCATTGACTCAGATGCACATTGGTCCTGGGGATAGACTGGGGAGAAAGGTCAGAGAGAGTCCAATTGACTCAGATACACACTGGTCCTGGGGGATAGTCTGGGGAGAAAGTTCAGAGAGAGCCCCATTGACTCAGATAAAAACTGGTCCTGGGGATAGACTGGGGAGAAATGTCAGAGAGTCCCATTGACTCAGATACACACTGGTCCTGGGGCTCTGGGGAGAAATGCCAGAGAGCGTCCCATTGATTCAGATCGACACTGGTCCTGGGGATAGACTGTGGAGAAAGGTCAGAGAGAATCCCATTGTCTCAGATAAACACTGGTCCTGGGGATAGACTGGGGAGAAAGGTCAGTGAGAGTCCCATTGACTCAGATACACACTGGTCCTGGGGGTCTGGGGAGAAAGGTCAGAGAGAGTCCCATTGACTCAGATACACACTGGTCCTGGGGGATAAACTGGGGAGAAAGGTCAGAGAGAGTCCCATTGACTAAGATACACACTGGCCCTGGGGGACTGGGGAGAAAGGTCAGAGAGTCCCTTTGACTCAGATACACATTGGTCCTGGGGATAGACTGGGGAGAAAGATCAGAGAGAGTCCCATTGACTCAGATACACACTGGTCCTGGGGATAGACATGGCAGAAAGATCAGAGAGTGTCCCATTGACTCAGATACATGATGGTCCTGGGGGACTGGGAAGAAAGGTCAGAGAGTGTCCCATTGACTCAGATACACACTGGTCCTGGGGGAATGGGGAGAAAGGTCAGAGAGCGTCCCATTGACTCAGATTTACTCTTGTCCTGGGGTTCGACTGGGGAGAAAGGTCAGAGATGGTCACATTGACTCAGATACACACTGGTCCTGGGGATAGACTTGGGAGAAAGATCAGAGAGAGTCCCATTGACTCAGATACACACTGGTCCTGGGGATAGAATGGGGAGAAATGTCAGAGAGTCCCATTGACTCAGATACACACTGGTCCTGGGGATAGACTGGGGAGAAAGGTCAGAGAGAGTCCCATTGACTCAGATACACACTGGACCAGGGGATAGACTGGGGAGAAATGTCAGAGAGAGTCCCATTGACTCAGATACACACTGGTCCTGGGGGACTGGGGAGAAAGGTCAGAGAAAGTTCCATTGACTCAGATAGACACTCGTCCTGGGGATAGACTTGGCAGAAAGATCAGAGAGTGTCCCATTGACTCAGATACATACTGGTCCTGGGGGACTGGGGAGAAATGTCAGAGAGCGTCCCATTGACTCAGATACACACTGGTCCTGGGGATAGACTGGGGAGAAAGGTCAGAGAGAGTCCCATTGACTCACATACTCACTGGTCCTGGGGGTCTGGGGAGAAAGGTCAGGGAGAGTTCCATTGACTCAGATACACACTGGTCCTGGGGATAGATTGGTAGAAAGATCAGAGAGTGTCCCATTGACTCAGAAACACAGTGGTCCTGGGGGACTGGGGAGAAAGGTCAGGGAGTCCCATTGACTCAGATACACACTGGTCCTGGGGATAGACTGCGGAGAAAGGTCAGAGAGAGTCGCATTGACTCAGATACACACTGGTCCTGGGGATAGACTGGGGAGAAAGGTCAGAGAGTCCCATTGACTCAGATACCCACTGGTCCTGGGGGACTGGGGAGAAAGTTCAGAGAGAGTCCCATTGACTCAGATAGACACTGGTCCTGGGGATAGATTGTGGAGAAAGGACAGAGAGAGTCCCATTGCAACAGATAAACACTGGTCCTGGGGATAGACTGGGGAGATAGGTCAGAGAGAATCCCATTGTCTCAGATAAACACTGGTCCTGGGGATAGATTGTGGAGAAAGGACAGAGAGAGTCCCATTGCAACAGATACACACTGGTCCTGGGGGTCTGGGGAGAAAGGTCAGAGAGAGTCCCATTGACTCAGATACACACTGGTCCTGGGGGACTGGGGAGAAAGGTCAGAGAGAATTCCATTGACTCAGATAAACACTGGTCCTGGGGTACGGGGACGAAAGGTGAGAGAGAGTCCCATTGACTCAGATACACACTGGTCCTGGGGGAATGGGGAGAAAGGTCAGAGAGCGTCCCATTGATTCAGATTTACACTTGTCCTGGGGTTCGACTGGGGAGAAAGGTCAGAGAGAGTCACATTGACTCAGATACACACTGGTCCTGGGGGTCTGGGGAGAAATGTCAGAGAGCGTCCCATTGATTCAGATCGACACTGGTCCTGGGGATAGACTGTGGAGAAAGGTCAGAGAGATTCCCATTGTCTCAGATAAACACTGGTCCTGGGGATAGACTTGGGAGAATGGTCAGTGAGAGTCCCATTGATTCAGATACACACTGGTCCTGGGGGTCTGGGGAGAAATGTCAGGGAGAGTCCCATTGACTCAGATACACACTGGTCCTGGGGGATAGACTGGGGAGAAAGGTCAGAGAGTGTCCCATTGACTAAGATACACACTGGCCCTGGGGGACTGGGGAGAAAGGTCAGAGAGTCCCTTTGACTCAGATACACATTGGTCCTGGGGATAGACTGGGGAGAAAGATCAGAGAGAGTCCCATTGACTCAGATACACACTGGTCCTGGGGATAGACATGGCAGAAAGATCAGAGAGTGTCCCATTGACTCAGATACATACTGGTCCTGGGGGACTGGGAAGAAAGGTCAGAGAGAGTCCCATTGACTCAGATACACACTGGTCCTGGGGGAATGGGGAGAAAGGTCAGAGAGCGTCCCATTGACTCAGATTTACACTTGTCCTGGGGTTCGACAGGGGAGAAAGGTCAGAGAGAGTCACATTGACTCAGATACACACTGGTCCTGGGGATAGACTTGGGAGAAAGATCAGAGAGAGTCCCATTGACTCAGATACACACTGGGCCTGGGGATAGACTGGGGAGAAATGTCAGAGAGTCCCATTGACGCAGATAAACACTGGTCCTGGGGATAGACTGGGGAGAAAGGTCAGAGAGAGTCCCATTGACTCAGATACACACTGGACCAGGGGATAGACTGGGGAGAAATGTCAGAGAGAGTCCCATTGACTCAGATACACACTGGTCCTGGGGGACTGGGGAGAAAGGTCAGAGAAAGTTCCAGTGACTCAGATAGACACTCGTCCTGGGGATAGACTTGGCAGAAAGATCAGAGAGTGTCCCATTGACACAGATCCACACTGGTCCTGGGGATAGACTTGGCAGAAAGATCAGAGAGTGTCCCATTGACTCAGATACATAATGGTCCTGGGGGACTGGGGAGAAATGTCAGAGAGCGTCCCATTGACTCAGATACACACTGGTCCTGGGGATAGACTGGGGAGAAAGGTCAGAGAGAGTCCCATTGACTCACATACACAATGGTCCTGGGGGTCTGGGGAGAATGATCAGGGAGAGTTCCATTGACTCAGATACACACTGGTCCTGGGGATAGACTTGGTAGAAAGATCAGAGAGTGTCCCATTGACTCAGAAACACAGTGGTCCTGGGGGACTGGGGAGAAAGGTCAGGGAGTCCCATTGACTCAGATACACATTGGTCCTGGGGATAGACTGCGGAGAAAGGTCAGAGAGAGTCGCATTGACTCAGATACACACTGGTCCTGGGGATAGACTGGGGAGAAAGGTCAGAGAGTCCCATTGACTCAGATACCCACTGGTCCTGGGGGACTGGGGAGAATGGTCAGAGAGAGTCCCATTGAATCAGATAGACACTGGTCCTGGGGATAGACTTGGCAGAAAGATCAGAGAGTGTCCCATTGACTCAGATACACACTGGTCCTGGGGATAGACTTGGCAGAAAGATCAGAGAGTGTCCCATTGACTCAGATACATACTGGTCCTGGGGACTGGGGAGAAATGTCAGAGAGCGTCCCATTGACTCAGATACACACTGGTCCTGGGGATAGACTGGGGAGAAAGGTCAGAGAGAGTCCAATTGACTCATATACTCACTGGTCCTGGGGGTCTGGGGAGAAAGGTCATGGAGAGTTCCATTGACTCAGATACACACTGGTCCTGGGGATAGATTGGTAGAAAGATCAGAGAGTGTCCCATTGACTCAGAAACACAGTGGTCCTGGGGGACTGGGGAGAATGGTCAGGGAGTCCCATTGACTCAGATACCCACTGGTCCTGGGGGACAGGGGAGAAAGTTCAGAGAGAGTCCCATAAACTCAGATAGACACTGGTCCTGGGGAAAGATTGTGGAGAAAGGACAGAGAGAGTCCCATTGCATCAGATAAACACTGGTCCTGGGGATAGACTGGGGATATAGGTCAGAGAGAATCCCATTGACTCAGATACACACTGGTCCTGGGGAAAGTCTTGGGAGAAAGGTCAGAGAGAGTCCCATTGACTCAGATACACACTGGTCCTGGGGATCGACTGGGGAGAAAAGTCAGCGAGAGTCCCATTGACTCAGATACACACTGGTCCTGGGGGATAGAGTGGGGAGAAAGGTCAGAGAGAGTCAAATTGACTCAGATAAACACTGGTCCTGGGGATAGACTGGGGAGAAACGTCAGAGAGTCCCATTGACTCAGATACACACTGGTCCTGGGGATAGACTGGGGAGAAAGTTCAGAGAATCCCATTGACTCAGATACACACTGTTCCTGGGGATAGACTGGGGAGAAAGGTCAGAGAGTCCCATTGACTCAGATGCACATTGGTCCTGGGGATAGACTGGGGAGAAAGGTCAGAGAGAGTCCAATTGACTCAGATACACACTGGTCCTGGGGGATAGTCTGGGGAGAAAGTTCAGAGAGAGCCCCATTGACTCAGATAAAAACTGGTCCTGGGGATAGACTGGGGAGAAATGTCAGAGAGTCCCATTGACTCAGATACACACTGGTCCTGGGGCTCTGGGGAGAAATGCCAGAGAGCGTCCCATTGATTCAGATCGACACTGGTCCTGGGGATAGACTGTGGAGAAAGGTCAGAGAGAATCCCATTGTCTCAGATAAACACTGGTCCTGGGGATAGACTGGGGAGAAAGGTCAGTGAGAGTCCCATTGACTCAGATACACACTGGTCCTGGGGGTCTGGGGAGAAAGGTCAGAGAGAGTCCCATTGACTCAGATACACACTGGTCCTGGGGGATAAACTGGGGAGAAAGGTCAGAGAGAGTCCCATTGACTAAGATACACACTGGCCCTGGGGGACTGGGGAGAAAGGTCAGAGAGTCCCTTTGACTCAGATACACATTGGTCCTGGGGATAGACTGGGGAGAAAGATCAGAGAGAGTCCCATTGACTCAGATACACACTGGTCCTGGGGATAGACATGGCAGAAAGATCAGAGAGTGTCCCATTGACTCAGATACATACTGGTCCTGGGGGACTGGGAAGAAAGGTCAGAGAGTGTCCCATTGACTCAGATACACACTGGTCCTGGGGGAATGGGGAGAAAGGTCAGAGAGCGTCCCATTGACTCAGATTTACTCTTGTCCTGGGGTTCGACTGGGGAGAAAGGTCAGAGATGGTCACATTGACTCAGATACACACTGGTCCTGGGGATAGACTTGGGAGAAAGATCAGAGAGAGTCCCATTGACTCAGATACACACTGGTCCTGGGGATAGAATGGGGAGAAATGTCAGAGAGTCCCATTGACTCAGATACACACTGGTCCTGGGGATAGACTGGGGAGAAAGGTCAGAGAGAGTCCCATTGACTCAGATACACACTGGACCAGGGGATAGACTGGGGAGAAATGTCAGAGAGAGTCCCATTGACTCAGATACACACTGGTCCTGGGGGACTGGGGAGAAAGGTCAGAGAAAGTTCCATTGACTCAGATAGACACTCGTCCTGGGGATAGACTTGGCAGAAAGATCAGAGAGTGTCCCATTGACTCAGATACATACTGGTCCTGGGGGACTGGGGAGAAATGTCAGAGAGCGTCCCATTGACTCAGATACACACTGGTCCTGGGGATAGACTGGGGAGAAAGGTCAGAGAGAGTCCCATTGACTCACATACTCACTGGTCCTGGGGGTCTGGGGAGAAAGGTCAGGGAGAGTTCCATTGACTCAGATACACACTGGTCCTGGGGATAGATTGGTAGAAAGATCAGAGAGTGTCCCATTGACTCAGAAACACAGTGGTCCTGGGGGACTGGGGAGAAAGGTCAGGGAGTCCCATTGACTCAGATACACACTGGTCCTGGGGATAGACTGCGGAGAAAGGTCAGAGAGAGTCGCATTGACTCAGATACACACTGGTCCTGGGGATAGACTGGGGAGAAAGGTCAGAGAGTCCCATTGACTCAGATACCCACTGGTCCTGGGGGACTGGGGAGAAAGTTCAGAGAGAGTCCCATTGACTCAGATAGACACTGGTCCTGGGGATAGATTGTGGAGAAAGGACAGAGAGAGTCCCATTGCAACAGATAAACACTGGTCCTGGGGATAGACTGGGGAGATAGGTCAGAGAGAATCCCATTGTCTCAGATAAACACTGGTCCTGGGGATAGATTGTGGAGAAAGGACAGAGAGAGTCCCATTGCAACAGATACACACTGGTCCTGGGGGTCTGGGGAGAAAGGTCAGAGAGAGTCCCATTGACTCAGATACACACTGGTCCTGGGGGACTGGGGAGAAAGGTCAGAGAGAATTCCATTGACTCAGATAAACACTGGTCCTGGGGTACGGGGACGAAAGGTGAGAGAGAGTCCCATTGACTCAGATACACACTGGTCCTGGGGGAATGGGGAGAAAGGTCAGAGAGCGTCCCATTGATTCAGATTTACACTTGTCCTGGGGTTCGACTGGGGAGAAAGGTCAGAGAGAGTCACATTGACTCAGATACACACTGGTCCTGGGGATAGACTTGGGAGAAAGATCAGAGAGAGTCCCATTGACTCAGATACAAACTGGTCCTGGGGATAGACTGGGGAGAAAGGTCAGAGAGTCCCATTGACTCAGATAAACACTGGTCCTGGGGATAGACTGGGGAGAAAGGTCAGAGAGAGTACCATAAAATCAGATACACACTGGACCTGGGGATAGACTGGGTAGAAATGACAGAGAGAGTCCCATTGACTCAGATACACACTGGTCCTGGGAGACAGGGGAGAAAGGTCAGAGAGAGTTCCATTGACTCAGATACACACTGGTCCTGGGGAAAGACTTGGGAGAAAGGTCAGAGAAAGTCCCATTGACTCAGATACTCACTGGTCCTGGGGGACTGGGGAGAAAGGTCAGAGAGCGTCCCATTGACTCAGATACACACTGATCCTGGGGATAGAGTGGGGAGAAAGGTCAGAGAGAGTCCCATTGACTCACATACACACTGGTTCTGGGGGTCTGGGGAGAAAGTCAGAGAGAGTCCCATTGACTCAGACACACACTGGTCCTGGGGGACTGGAAAGAAAGGTCAGAGAGAATCCCATTGACTCAGATAAACACTGGTCCTGGGGGACTGGGATGAAAAGTCAGAGAGAGTCCCATTGACTCAGATACACACTGGTTCTGGGGGACTGGGGAGAAAGGTCAGAGAGCGTGCCATTGACTCAGATTTACACTTGTCCTGGGGTTCGACTGGGGAGAAAGGTCAGAGAGAGTCACATTGACTCAGATACACACTGGCCCTGGGGATAGACTTGGGAGAAAGATCCGAGAGAGTCCCATTGACTCAGATACACACTGGTCCTGGGGATAAACTGGGGAGAAAGTTCAGGGAGTCCCATTGACTCAGATAAACACTGGTCCTGGCGGTAGACTGGGGAGAAAGGTCAGAGAGAGTCCCATTGACTCAGATACACACTGGTCCTGGGGAAAGTCTTGGGAGAAAGGTCAGAGAGAGTCCCATTGACTCAGATACACACTGGTCCTGGGGATAGACTGGGGAGAAAGGTCAGCAAGAGTCCCATTGACTCAGATACACACTGGTCCTGGGGGATAGAGTGGGGAGAATGGTCAGAGAGAGTCAAATTGACTCAGATAAACACTGGTCCTGGGGATAGACTGGGGAGAAACGTCAGAGAGTCCCATTGACTCAGATACGCACTGGTCCTGGGGATAGACTGGGGAGAAAGTTCAGAGAATCCCATTGACTCAGATACACACTGATCCTGGGGATAGACTGGGGAGAAAGGTCAGAGAGTCCCATTGACTCAGATGCACATTGGTCCTGGGGATATACTGGGGAGAAAGGTCAGAGAGAGTCCAATTGACTCAGATACACACTGGTCCTGGGGGATAGTCTGGGGAGAAAGTTCAGAGAGAGCCCCATTGACTCAGATAAAAACTGGTCCTGGGGATAGACTGGGGAGAAATGTCAGAGAGTCCCATTGACTCAGATACACACTGGTCCTGGGGGTCTGCGGAGAAATGTCAGAGAGCGTACCATTGATTCAGATCGACACTGGTCCTGGGGATAGACTGTGGAGAAAGGTCAGAGAGAATCCCATTGTCTCAGATAAACACTGGTCCTGGGGATAGACTGGGGAGAAAGGTCAGTGAGAGTCCCATTGATTCAGATACACACTGGTCCTGGGTGTCTGGGGAGAAAGGTCAGAGAGAGTCCCATTGACTCAGATACACACTGGTCCTGGGGGATAGACTGGGGAGAAAGGTCAGAGAGAGTCCCATTGACTAAGATACACACTGGCCCTGGGGGACTGGGTAGAAAGGTCAGAGAGTCCCTTTGACTCAGATACACATTGGTCCTGGGGATAGACTGGGGAGAAAGATCAGAGAGATTCCCATTGACTCAGATACACACTGGTCCTGGGGATAGACATGGCAGAAAGATCAGAGAGTGTCCCATTGACTCAGATACATACAGGTCCTGGGGGACTGGGAAGAAAGGTCAGAGAGAGTCCCATTGACTCAGATACACACTGGTCCTGGGGGAATGGGGAGAAAGGTCAGAGAGCGTCCCATTGACTCAGATTTACACTTGTCCTGGGGTTCGACTGGGGAGAAAGGTCAGAGAGAGTCACATTGACTCAGATACACACTGGTCCTGGGGATAGACTTGGGAGAAAGATCAGAGAGAGTCCCATTGACTCAGATACACACTGGTCCTGGGGATAGACTGGGGAGAAATGTCAGAGAGTCCCATTGACTCAGATAAACACTGGTCCTGGGGATAGACTGGGGAGAAAGGTCAGCGAGAGTCCCATTGACTCAGATACACACTGGACCAGGGGATAGACTGGGGAGAAATGTCAGAGAGAGTCCCATTGACTCAGATACACACTGGTCCTGGGGGACTGGGGAGAAAGTTCAGAGAAAGTTCCATTGACTCAGATAGACACTCGTCCTGGGGATAGACTTGGCAGAAAGATCAGAGAGTGTCCCATTGACACAGATACACACTGGTCCTGGGGATAGACTTGGCAGAAAGATCAGAGAGTGTCCCATTGACTCAGATACATACTGGTCCTGGGGGACTGGGGAGAAATGTCAGAGAGCGTCCCATTGACTCAGATACATACTGGTCCTGGGGATAGACACGGGGGAGAAAGGTCAGAGAGAGTCCCATTGACTCACATACACACTGGTCCTGGGGGTCTGGGGAGAAAGGTCAG
The DNA here is from genome assembly GCF_044704955.1 of Pristiophorus japonicus. Classification (NCBI taxonomy): domain Eukaryota; kingdom Metazoa; phylum Chordata; class Chondrichthyes; family Pristiophoridae; genus Pristiophorus; species Pristiophorus japonicus. The sequence goes on along the minus strand of NW_027251196.1, from coordinate 870,593 downwards.
AGAGTGTCCCATTGACTCAGATACACACTGGTCCTGGGGATAGACTTGGCAGAAAGATCAGAGAGTGTCCCATTGACTCAGATACATACTGGTCCTGGGGGACTGGGGAGAAATGTCAGAGAGCGTCCCATTGACTCAGATACACACTGGTCCTGGGGATAGACTGGGGAGAAAGCTCAGAGAGAGTCCCATTGACTCACATACTCACTGGTCCTGCGGGTCTGGGGAGAAAGGTCAGGGAGAGTTCCATTGACGCAGATACACACTGGTCCTGGGGATAGACTTGGTAGAAAGATCAGAGAGTGTCCCATTGACTCAGAAACACAGTGGTCCTGGGGGACTGGGGAGAAAGGTCAGGGAGTCCCATTGACTCAGATACACACTGGTCCTGGGGATAGACTGGGGAGAAAGATCAGAGAGTCCCATTGACTCAGATACCCACTGGTCCTGGGGGACTGGGGAGAAAGTTCAGAGAGAGTCCCATTGACTCAGATAGACACTGGTCCTGGGGATAGATTGTGGAGAAAGGACAGAGAGAGTCCCATTGCATCAGATAAAAATTGGTCCTGGGGATAGACTGGGGAGATAGGTCAGAGAGAATCCCATTGTCTCAGATAAACACTGGTCCTGGGGATAGACTGGGGAGAAAGGTCAGTGAGAGTCCCATTGACTCAGATACACACTGGTGCTGGGGGTCTGGGGAGAAAGGTCAGAGAAAGTCCCATTGACTCAGATACACACTGGTCCTGGGGGATAGACTTGGGAGAAAGGTCAGAGAGAGTCCCATTGACTCAGATACATACTGGCCCTGGGGGACTGGGGAGAAAGGTCATAGAGTCCCTTTGACTCAGATACACACTGGTCCTGAGGATCGACTGGGGAGAAAGATCAGAGAGAGTCCCATTGACTCAGATACACACTGGTCCTGGGGGACTGGGGAGAAAGGTCAGAGAGAATTCCATTGACTCAGATAAACACTGGTCCTGGGGTACGGGGAAGAAAGGTCAGAGAGAGTCCCATTGACTCAGATACACACTGGTCCTGGGGGAATGGGGAGAAAGGTCAGAGAGCGTCCCATTGACTCAGATTTACACTTGACCTGGGGTTCGACTGGGGAGAAAGGTCAGAGAGAGTCACATTGACTCAGATACACACTGGTCCTGGGGATAGACTTGGGAGAAATATCAGAGAGAGTCCCATTGACTCAGATACAAACTGGTCCTGGGGTTAGACTGGGGAGAAAGGTCAGAGAGTCCCATTGACTCAGATAAACACTGGTCCTGGGGATAGACTGGGGAGAAAGGTCAGAGAGAGTCCCATTGAATCAGATACACACTGGACCTGGGGATAGACTGGGGAGAAATGACAGAGAGAGTCCCATTGACTCAGATACACACTGGTCCTGGGGGACTGGGGAGAAAGGTCAGAGAGAGTTCCATTGACTCAGATACACACTGGTCCTGGGGAAAGACTTGGGAGAAAGGTCAGAGAAAGTCCCATTGACTCAGATACACACTGGTCCTGGGGGACTGGGGAGAAAGGTCAGAGAGCGTCCCATTGACTCAGATACACACTGATCCTGGGGATAGACTGTGGAGAAAGGTCAGAGAGAGTCCCATTGACTCACATACACACTGGTTCTGGGGGTCTGGGGAGAAAGTCAGGGAGAGTTCCATTGACTCAGATACACACTGGTCTTGGGGATAGACTTGGTAGAAAGATCAGAGAGTGTCCCATTGACTCAGAAACACAGTGGTCCTGGGGGACTGGGGAGAAAGGTCCGGGAGTCCCATTGACTCAGATACACACTGGTCCTGGGGATAGACTGCGGAGAAAGGTCAGAGAGAGTCGCATTGACTCAGATACACACTAGTCCTGGGGATAGACTGGGGAGAAAGGTCAGAGAGTCCCATTGACTCAGATACACACTGGTCCTGGGGGACTGGGGAGAAAGGTCAGAGAGAGTCCCTTTGACTCAGATAAACACTGTTCCTGGGGATAGACTGGGGAGAAAGTTCAGAGAGAGTCCCATTGACTCAGATACACACTGGTCCTGGGGGTCTGGGGAGAAAGGTCAGAGAGAGTCCCATTGACTCGGAAAAACACGTGTCCTGGGGATAGACTGGGGAGAAAGGTCAGAGAGAGTCCCATTGACTCAGATACACACTGGTCCTGGGGATAGACTGGGGAGAAATGTCAGAGAGAGTCCCAATGACTCAGATACGCACTGGTCCTGGGGATAGACTGGGTAGAAATGTCAGAGAGTCCCATTGACTCAGATGCACATTGGTCCTGGGGATAGACTGGGGAGAAATGTCAGAGAGAGTCCAATTGACTCAGATACACACTGGTCATGGGGTATAGTCTGGGGAGAAAGTTCAGAGAGAGTCCCATTGACTCAGTTAAAAACTGGTCCTGGGGATAGACTGGGGAGAAATGTCAGAGAGTCCCATTGACTCAGATACACACTGGTCCTGGGGGTCTGGGGAGAAAGCTCAGAGAGAGTCCCATCGACTCAGAATACACACTGGTCCTGGGGAACTGGGGAGAATGTTCAGCGAGTCCCATTGACTCAGATACACACTGGTCCTGGGGATAGACTGGGGAGAAATGTCAGAGAGAGTCCCATTGATTAAGATACACACTGGTCCTGGGGATAGACTGGGTAGAAAGGTCAGAGAGTCCCATTGACTCTCATACACACTGGTCCTGGGGGACTGCGGAGAATTTTCAGAGAGAGTCCCATTGACTCAGATAGATACTGGTCCTGAGGATAGACTGTGGAGTAAAGTCAGAGAGAGTCCCATTGACTCAGATACACACTGGTCCTGGGGGTCTGGGGAGAAAGGTCAGAGAGAGTCCCATTTACTCAGATACACACTGGTCCTGGGGGTCTGGGGAGAAAGGTCAGAGAGAGTCCCATTGATTCAGATAAACACTGGTCCTGGGGATAGACTGGGGAGAAAGGTCAGAGAGTCCCATTGTCTCAGATGCACATTGGTGCTGGGGATAGACTGGGGAGAAAGGTCAGAGAGAGTCCCATCGACTCAGATTCACACTTGTCCTGTGGTTTAGACTGGGGAGAAAGGTCAGAGAGAGTCCCATTGATTCAGATACACACTGGTCCTGGGGATAGACTGGGGAGAAAGGTCAGAGAGAGTCCCATTGACTCAGATAAACAATGGTCCTGGGGATAGATCGGGGAGAAAGGTCAGAGAGAGTCCCATTGACTCAGATACACACTTGTCCTGGGGATAGACTGCGGAGAAAGGTCAGAGAGTCCCTTTGACTCAGATAAACACTGGTCCTGGGGATAGATTGTGGAGAAAGGTCAGAGAGAGTCCCATTGCATCAGATAAACACTGGTCCGGGGGATAGACTGGGGAGAAAGGTCAGAGAGTCCCATTGACTCAGATACACACTGGTCCTGGGGAAATTTGGAGAAAGGTCAGAGAGAGTCCCATTGACTCAGATAGACACTGGTCCTGGGGAGAGATTGTGGAGAAAGGTCAGAGAGAGTCCCATTGCATCAGATAAACACTGGTCCTGGGGATAGACTGGGTAGAAAGGTCAGAGAGAGTCCCATTGACTCAGATACACTCTGGTCCTGGGGGTCTGGGGAGAAAGGTCAGAGAGAGTACCATTGACTCAGATAAACACTGGTCCTGGGGATAGACTGGGGAGAAAGGTCAGAGAGTCCCATTGACTCAGATACACACTGGTCCTGGGGGTCTGGGGAGAAAGGTCAGAGAGAGTCCCATTGACTCATATACACACTGGTCCTGGGGATAGACTAGGGAGAAAGGTCAGAGAGTCCCATTGATTCAGATACACACTGGTCCTGGGGATAGACTGGGGAGAAAGGTCAGAGAGAGTCCCATTGACTCAGATACACACTGGTCCAGGGGGTCTCGGGAGCAAGGTCAGAGAGAGTCCCATTGACTCAGATACACACTGGTCCTGGGGGATAGACTGGTGAGAAAGGTCAGAGAGAGTCCCATTGACTCAGATATAAACTGGTCCTGGGGATAGACTGGGGAGCAAGGTCAGAGAGAGTTCCATTGACTCAGAAAAACACTGGTCCTGGGGATAGACTGGGGAGACAGGTCAGAGAGAGTCCCTTTGACTCAGATACTCATTGGTCCTGTGGATAGACTGGGGAGAATGGTCAGAGAGAGTCCCATTGATTCAGATACACACTGGTCCTGGGGATAGACTGGGGAGAAAGATCACAGGGAGTCCCATTGACTCAGATACACACTGGTCCTGGGGATAGACTGGGGAGAATGGTCAGAGAGAGTCCCATTGACTCAGATACACAATGGCCCTGGGGATAGACTGGGGAGAAATGTCAGAGTGAGTCCCATTGACTAAGATACACACTGCCCCTGGGGGTCTGGGGAGGAAGATCGGAGAGAGTCCTATTGACTCAGATACACATTGGTCCTGGGGATAGACTGGGGAGAAAGGTCAAAGAGAGTCCCATTGACTCAGATACACATTGGTCCTGGGGATAGACTGGGGAGAAATGTCAGAGAGAGTCCCATTGACTCAGATACACAGAGGTCCTGGGGATAGACTGGGGAGGAAAATCAGAGAGAGTTCCATTGACACAGATATACAATGGTCCTTGGGGATAGACTGGGGAGAAAGGTCAGAGAGAGTCCCATTGACTCAGTTAAACAATGGTCCTGCGGATAGACCGGGGAGAAAGGTCAGAGAGTCCCATTGACTCAGATACACACTGGTCCTGGGGGGAGACTGGGGAGAAAGGTCAGAGAGAGTCCCATTGACTCAGATACACATTGGTCCTGGGGATAGACTGGGGAGAAAGGTCAAAGAGAGTCCCATTGACTCAGATACACATTGGTCCTGGGGATAGACTGGGGAGAAATGTCAGAGAGAGTCCCATTGACTCAGATACACAGAGGTCCTGGGGATAGACTGGGGAGGAAAATCAGAGAGAGTTCCATTGACACAGTTATACAATGGTCCTTGGGGATAGACTGTGGAGAAAGGTCAGAGAGAGTCCCATTGACTCAGATACACACTGGTCCTGGGGATAGACTGGGGAGAAAGGTCAGAGTGTGTCCCATTGTCTCAGATACACACTGGTCCTGGGGATAGACTGGGGAGAAAGGTCAGAGAGAGTTCCATTGACTCAGATACACACTGGTCCTGGGGGATAGACTGGGGAGAAAGGTCAGAGAGAGTCCCATTGATTCAGATACACACTGGTCCTGGGGATAGACTGGGGAGAAATGTCAGAGAGAGTCCCATTGACTCAGATAAACAATGGTCCTGGGGATAGATCGGGGAGAAAGGTCAGAGAGAGTCCCATTGACTCAGATACACACTTGTCCTGGGGATAGACTGGGGAGAAAGGTCAGAGAGTCCCTTTGACTCAGATACACACTGGTCCTGGGGATAGACTGGGGAGAAAGGTCAGAGAGAGTCCCATTGACTCAGATACACACTGTTCCTGGGGATAGACTGGGGAGAATGTTCAGAGAGTCGCATTGACTCAGATACACACTGGTCATGGGGGACTGTGGAGAAAGGTCAGAGAGAGTCCCATTGACTCAGATACACACTGGTCCTGGAGATAGACTGGGGAGAATGGTCAGAGAGAGTCCCATTGATTCAGATACACACTGGTCCTGGGGATAGACTGGGGAGAAAGATCACAGGGAGTCCCATTGACTCAGATACACACTGGTCCTGGAGATAGACTGGGGAGAAATGTCAGAGAGAGTCCCATTGACTCAGATACACAATGGCCCTGGGGATAGACTGGGGAAAAAGGTCAGAGTGAGTCCCATTGACTAAGATACACACTGGCCCTGGGGGTCTTGGGAGAAAGATCGGAGAGAGTCCTATTGACTCAGATACACATTGGTCCTGGGGATAGACTGGGGAGAAAGGTCAAAGTGAGTCCCATGTACTCAGATACACATTGGTCCTGGGGATAGACTGGGGAGAAAGGTCAGAGAGAGTCCCATTGACTCAGATACACACTGGTCCTGGGGATAGACTGGGGAGAATGATCAGAGATGTCCCATTGATTCAGATACACACTGGTCCTGGGGATAGACTGGGGGGAAAGGTCTGAGAGAGTCCCATTGACTCAGATACACACTGGTCCTGGGGGACTGGGGAGGAAAATCAGAGAGAGTTCCATTGACCCAGATATACAATGGTCCTGGGGGATAGACTGGGGAGAAAGGTCAGAGAGAGTCCCATTGACTCAGATACACACTGGTCCTGGGGATAGACTGGGGAGCAAGATCAGAGAGAGTCCCATTGACTAAGATAAACACTGGTCCTGGGGGGAGACTGGGGAGAAAGGTCAGAGGGTGTCCCATTGTCTCAGATACACACTGGTCCTGGGGATAGACTGGGGAGAAAGGTCAGAGAGAGTCGCATTGACTCAGATAAACACTGGTCCTGGGGGGAGACTGGGGAGAAAGGTCAGAGGGTGTCCCATTGTCTCAGATACACACTGGTCCTGGGGGATAGACTGGGGAGAAAAGTCAGAGAGAGTCCCATTGATTCAGATACACACTGGTCCTGGGGATAGACTGGGGAGAAAGTTCAGAGAGAGTCCCATTGACTCAGAGAAACAATGGTCCTGGGGATAGATCGGGAGAAAGGTCAGAGAGAGTCCCATTGACTCAGATACACACTTGTCCTGGGGATAGACTGGGGAGAAAGGTCAGAGAGTCCCTTTGACTCAGATACACACTGGTCCTGGGGATAGACTGGGGAGAAAGTTCAGAGAGAGTCCCATTGACACAGATACACACTGTTCCTGGGGATAGACTGGCGAGAAAGTTCAGAGAGTTCCATTGACTCAGATACACACTGGTCATGGGGGACTGGGGAGAAAGGTCAGAGAGAGTCCCATTGACTCAGATAGTCACTGGTCCTGGGCATAGATTGTGGAGAAAGGTCAGAGAGAGTCCCATTGCATCAGATAAACACTGGTCCTGGGGATCGACTGGGTAGAAAGGTCAGAGAGAGTCCCATTGACTCAGATACACACTGGTCCTGGGGATCTGGGGAGCAAGGTCAGAGAGAGTCCTATTGACTCAGATACACACTGGTCCTGGGGGATAGACTGGTGAGAAAGGTCAGAGAGGGTCCCATTGACTCAGATACACACTGGTCCTGGGGATAGACTGGGGAGCAAGGTCAGAGAGTGTCCCATTGACTCAGATACACACTGGTCCTGGGGATAGACTGTGGAGAAAGGTCAGAGTGAGTCCCATTGACTCAGATAAACACTAGTCCTGGGGATAGACTGGGGAGACAGGTCAGAGAGAGTCCCATTGACTCCGATACACACTGGTCCTGGGGATAGACTGGGGAGAAAAGTCAGCGAGAGTCCCATTGGCTCAGATACACAGTGGTCCTGGGGGATAGAGTGGGGAGAAATGTCAGAGAGAGTCCCATTTACTCAGATACACACTGGTCCTGGGGATAGACTGGGGAGAAAGGTCAGAGAGTCCCATTGACTCAGATGCACATTGGTCCAGGGGATAAACTGGGGAGAAAGATCAGAGATGTCCCATTGATTCAGATACACACTGGTCCTGGGGATAGACTGGGGGGAAAGGTCTGAGAGAGTCCCATTGACTCAGATACACACTGGTCCTGGGGGACTGGGAAGGAAAATCAGAGAGATTTCCATTGACCCAGATATACAATGGTCCTGGGCGATAGACTGGGGAGAAAGTTCAGAGAGAGTCCCATTCACTCAGATAAACAATGGTCCTGCGGATAGGCCGGGGAAAATGGTCAGAGTGTCCCATTGACTCAGATACACACTGGTCCTGGGGATAGACTGGGGAGCAAGGTCAGAGAGAGTCCCATTGACACAGATAAACACTGGTCCTGGGGGTAAACTGGGGAGAAAGGTCAGACAGAGACCCATTGACTCAGATACACACTGGCCTGGGGATAGACTGGGCAGAAAGGTCAGAGAGAGTCCCATTGACTCAGATACACACTGGTCCTGGGGATAGACTGTGGAGAAAGGTCAGAGAGAGTCCCATTGACGCAGATAAACAATCGTCCTGCGGATAGACCGGGGAGAAAGGTCAGAGAGTCCCATTGACTCAGATACACACTGGTCCTGGGGATAGACTGGGGTGCAAGTTCAGAGAGCGTCCCATTGACTCAGATAAACACTGGTCCTGGGGATAGACTGGGGAGAAAGGTCAGACAGAATCCCATTGACTCAGATACATACTGGTCCTGGGGATAGACTGGGGAGAAAGGTCAGAGAGAGTCCCATTGACTCAGATACACACTTGTCCTAGGGGATAGATTGGGGAGAAAGGTCAGAGAGAGTCCCATTGACTCAGATAAACACTGGTCCTGGGGATAGACTAGGGAGAAAGGTCAGAGAGTCCCATTGACTCAGATACACACTGGTCCTGGGGATAGACTGGGGAGAAAGGTCAGAGAGAGTCCCATTGACTCAGATAAACACTGGTCCTGGTGATAGACTGGGGGGAAAGGTCAGAGAGTCCCATTGACTCAGATGCACATTGGTCCTGGGGATAGACTGGGGAGAAAGGTCAGAGAAAGTCCCATTGACTCAGATACACACTGGTCCTTGTGATAGACTGTGGAGAAAGTTCAGAGAGTCCCATTGACTCAGATGCACATTGGTCCTGGGGATAGACTGGGGAGAAAGGTCAGAAAGCGTCCAATTGACTCAGATAAACACTGGTCCTGGGGGATAGACTGGGGAGAAAGGTCAGAGAGAGTCCCATTGACTCAGATAAAAACTGGTCCTGGGGATAGACTGGGGATAAAGGTCAGAGAGTCCCATTGACTCAGATAAACACTGGTCCTGGGGGTCTGGGGAGAAAGGTCAGAGAGAGTACCATTGACTCAGACACACACTGGTCCTGGGGGATAGACTTGGGAGAACGGTCAGAGAGAGTCCCATTGACTCAGATACACACTGGCCCTGGGGATAGACTGGGGAGAAAGGTCAGAGAGAGTCCCATTGACTCAGATAAACACTGGTCCTGGGGATAGACTGGGGAGAAATGTCAGAGAGAGTCCCATTGACTCAGATAAACATTGGTCCTGGAGATAGACTGGGGAGAAAGGTCAGAGAGAGTCCCATTGATCAGATGCACACTGGTCCTGGGGATAGACTGGAGAGAAAGGTCAGAGAGAGTCCCATTGACTCAGATACACACTGGTCCTGGGGGTCTGTGGAGAAAGGTCAGAGAGAGTCCCATTGACTCAGATACACACTGGTCCTCGGGGATAGACTGGGGAGAAAGATCAGAGAGAGTCCCATTGACTCAGATACACACTGGTCCTGGCGATAGACTGTGGAGAAAAGTCAGAGAGAGTCGAATTGACTCAGATACACACTGGTCCTGGGGGATAGACTGGGGAGAAAGATCAGAGTGAGTCCAATTGACTCAGATACACACTGGCCCTGGGGGATGGACTGGGGAGAAAGGTCAGAGTGAGTCCAATTGACTCAGATACACACTGGTCCTGGGGATAGACTGGGGAGAAAGGTCAGAGAGTCCCATTGACTCAGATATACACTGGTCCTGGGGGTCTGGGGAGAAAGGTCAGAGAGAGTCCCATTGACTCATAAACAAACTGGTCCTGGGGGATAGATTGGGGAGAAAGGTCAGAGAGAGTCCCATTGACTCAGATACACACTGGTCCTGGGGATAGACTGAGGATAAAGGTCAGAGAGAGTCCCATTGACTCAGATAAACACTGGCCCTGGTGATAGACTGGGGAGAAAGGTCAGAGAGTCCCATTGACTCAGATGCACATTGGTCCTGGGGATAGACTGGGGAGAAAGGTCAGAGAGAGTCCCATTGACTCAGATACACACTGGTCCTGGCGATAGACTTAGGAGTAAGGTCAGAGAGAGTCCCATTGACTCAGATACACACTGGTCCTGGGGGATAGACTGGGGAGAAAGGTCAGAGAGAGTCCCATTGACTCAGATAAAAACTGGTCCTGGGGATAGACTGGGGAGAAAGGTCAGAGAGTCCCATTGACTCAGATACACACTGGTCCTGGGGGTCTGGGGAGAAAGGTCAGAGAGAGTCCCATTGACTCATATACACACTGGTCCTGGGGATAGACAAGGGAGAAAGGTCAGAGAGTCCGATTGACTCAGATTCACACTGGTCCTGTTGATAGACTGGGGATAAAGGTCAGAGAGAGTCCCATTGACTCAGATAAACACTGGTCCTGTTGACAGACTGGGGAGAAAGGTCAGAGAGTCCCATTGATTCAGATGCACATTGGTCCTGGGGATAGACTGGGGAGAAAGGTCAGAGAGAGTCCCATTGACTCAGATACACACTGGTCCTGGGGATAGACTGTGGAGAAAGGTCAGAGAGAGTCCCATTGACGCAGATAAACAATGGTCCTGCGGATAGACCGGGGAGAAAGGTCAGAGAGTCCCATTGACTCAGATACACACTGGTCCTGGGGATAGACTGGGGTGCAAGTTCAGAGAGAGTCCCATTGACTCAGATAAACACTGGTCCTGGGGATAGACTGGGGAGAAAGGTCAGACAGAATCCCATTGACTCAGATACATACTGGTCCTGGGGATAGACTGGGGAGAAAGGTCAGAGAGAGTCCCATTGACTCAGATACACACTGGTCCTAGGGGATAGATTGGGGAGAAAGGTCAGAGAGAGTCCCATTGACTCAGATAAACACTGGTCCTGGTGATAGACTTGGGAGAAAGGTCAGAGAGTCCCATTGACTCAGATGCACATTGGTCCTGGGGATAGACTGGGGAGAAAGGTCAGAGAAAGTCCCATTGACTCAGATACACACTGGTCCTTGTGATAGACTGCGGAGAAAGTTCAGAGAGTCCCATTGACTCAGATGCACATTGGTCCTGGGGATAGACTGTGGAGAAAGGTCAGAGAGAGTCCAATTGACTCAGATAAACACTGCTCCTGGGGGATAGACTGGGGAGAAAGGTCAGAGAGAGTCCCATTGACTCAGATAAAAACTGGTCCTGGGGATAGACTGGGGATAAAGGTCAGAGAGTCCCATTGACTCAGATAAACACTGGTCCTGGGGGTCTGGGGAGAAAGGTCAGAGAGAGTCCCATTGACTCAGACACACACTGGTCCTGGGGGATAGACTTGGGAGAACGGTCAGAGAGAGTCCCATTGACTCAGATACACACTGGTCCTGGGGATAGACTGGGGAGAAAGGTCAGAGAGAGTCCCATTGACTCAGATAAACACTGGTCCTGGGGATAGACTGGGGAGAAATGTCAGAGAGAGTCCCATTGACTCAGATAAACATTGGTCCTGGAGATAGACTGGGGAGAAAGGTCAGAGAGAGTCCCATTGATCAGAAGCACACTGGTCCTGGGGATAGACTGGAGAGAAAGGTCAGAGAGATTCCCATTGACTCAGATACACACTGGTCCTGGGGATAGACATGGCAGAAAGATCAGAGAGTGTCCCATTGACTCAGATACATACTGGTCCTGGGGGACTGGGAAGAAAGGTCAGAGAGAGTCCCATTGACTCAGATACACACTGGTCCTGGGGGAATGGGGAGAAAGGTCAGAGAGCGTCCCATTGACTCAGATTTACACTTGTCCTGGGGTTCGACTGGGGAGAAAGGTCAGAGAGAGTCACATTGACTCAGATACACACTGGTCCTGGGGATAGACTTGGGAGAAAGATCAGAGAGAGTCCCATTGACTCAGATACACACTGGTCCTGGGGATAGACTGGGGAGAAATGTCAGAGAGTCCCATTGACTCAGATAAACACTGGTCCTGGGGATAGACTGCGGAGAAAGGTCAGCGAGAGTCCCATTGACTCAGATACACACTGGACCAGGGGATAGACTGGGGAGAAATGTCAGAGAGAGTCCCATTGACTCAGATACACACTGGTCCTGGGGGACTGGGGAGAAAGTTCAGAGAAAGTTCCATTGACTCAGATAGACACTCGTCCTGGGGATAGACTTGGCAGAAAGATCAGAGAGTTTCCCATTGACACAGATACACACTGGTCCTGGGGATAGACTTGGCAGAAAGATCAGAGAGTGTCCCATTGACTCAGATACATACTGGTCCTGGGGGACTAGGGAGAAATGTCAGAGAGCGTCCCATTGACTCAGATACATACTGGTCCTGGGGATAGACTGGGGAGAAAGGTCAGAGAGAGTCCCATTGACTCACATACACACTGGTCCTGGGGGTCTGGGGAGAAAGGTCAGAGAGTGTCCCATTGACTCAGATACACACTGGTCCTGGGGATAGACTTGGCAGAAAGATCAGAGAGTGTCCCATTGACTCAGATACATACTGGTCCTGGGGGACTGGGGAGAAATGTCAGAGAGCGTCCCATTGACTCAGATACACACTGGTCCTGGGGATAGACTGGGGAGAAAGCTCAGAGAGAGTCCCATTGACTCACATACTCACTGGTCCTGCGGGTCTGGGGAGAAAGGTCAGGGAGAGTTCCATTGACTCAGATACACACTGGTCCTGGGGATAGACTTGGTAGAAAGATCAGAGAGTGTCCCATTGACTCAGAAACACAGTGGTCCTGGGGGACTGGGGAGAAAGGTCAGGGAGTCCCATTGACTCAGATACACACTGGTCCTGGGGATAGACTGGGGAGAAAGATCAGAGATTCCCATTGACTCAGATACCCACTGGACCTGGGGGACTGGGGAGAAAGTTCAGAGAGAGTCCCATTGACTCAGATAGACACTGGTCCTGGGGATAGATTGTGGAGAAAGGACAGAGAGAGTCCCATTGCATCAGATAAAAATTGGTCCTGGGGATAGACTGGGGAGATAGGTCAGAGAGAATCCCATTGTCTCAGATAAACACTGGTCCTGGGGATAGACTGGGGAGAAAGGTCAGTGAGAGTCCCATTGACTCAGATACACACTGGTCCTGGGGGTCTGGGGAGAAAGGTCAGAGAAAGTCCCATTGACTCAGATACACACTGGTCCTGGGGGATAGACTTGGGAGAAAGGTCAGAGAGAGTCCCATTGACTCAGATACATACTGGCCCTGGGGGACTGGGGAGAAAGGTCATAGAGTCCCTTTGACTCAGATACACACTGGTCCTGAGGATCGACTGGGGAGAAAGATCAGAGAGAGTCCCATTGACTCAGATACACACTGGTCCTGGGGGACTGGGGAGAAAGGTCAGAGAGAATTCCATTGACTCAGATAAACACTGGTCCTGGGGTACGGGGAAGAAAGGTCAGAGAGAGTCCCATTGACTCAGATACACACTGGTCCTGGGGGAATGGGGAGAAAGGTCAGAGAGCGTCCCATTGACTCAGATTTACACTTGACCTGGGGTTCGACTGGGGAGAAAGGTCAGAGAGAGTCACATTGACTCAGATACACACTGGTCCTGGGGATAGACTTGGGAGAAATATCAGAGAGAGTCCCATTGACTCAGATACAAACTGGTCCTGGGGATAGACTGGGGAGAAAGGTCAGAGAGTCCCATTGACTCAGATAAACACTGGTCCTGGGGATAGACTGGGGAGAAAGGTCAGAGAGAGTCCCATTGAATCAGATACACACTGGACCTGGGGATAGACTGGGGAGAAATGACAGAGAGAGTCCCATTGACTCAGATACACACTGGTCCTGGGGGACTGGGGAGAAAGGTCAGAGAGAGTTCCATTGACTCAGATACACACTGGTCCTGGGGAAAGACTTGGGAGAAAGGTCAGAGAAAGTCCCATTGACTCAGATACACACTGGTCCTGGGGGACTGGGGAGAAAGGTCAGAGAGCGTCCCATTGACTCAGATACACACTGATCCTGGGGATAGACTGTGGAGAAAGGTCAGAGAGAGTCCCATTGACTCACATACACACTGGTTCTGGGGGTCTGGGGAGAAAGTCAGGGAGAGTTCCATTGACTCAGATACACACTGGTCTTGGGGATAGACTTGGTAGAAAGATCAGAGAGTGTCCCATTGACTCAGAAACACAGTGGTCCTGGGGGACTGGGGAGAAAGGTCCGGGAGTCCCATTGACTCAGATACACACTGGTCCTGGGGATAGACTGCGGAGAAAGGTCAGAGAGAGTCGCATTGACTCAGATACACACTGGTCCTGGGGATAGACTGGGGAAAAAGGTCAGAGAGTCCCATTGACTCAGATACACACTGGTCCTGGGGGACTGGGGAGAAAGGTCAGAGAGAGTCCCTTTGACTCAGATAAACACTGTTCCTGGGGATAGACTGGGGAGAAATGTCAGAGAGAGTCCCATTGACTCAGATACGCACTGGTCCTGGGGATAGACTGGGTAGAAAGGTCAGAGAGTCCCATTGACTCAGATGCACATTGGTCCTGGGGATAGACTGGGGAGAAATGTCAGAGAGAGTCCAATTGACTCAGATACACACTGGTCCTGGGGTATAGTCTGGGGAGAAAGTTCAGAGAGAGTCCCATTGACTCAGTTAAAAACTGGTCCTGGGGATAGACTGGGGAGAAATGTCAGAGAGTCCCATTGACTCAGATACACACTGGTCCTGGGGGTCTGGGGAGAAAGCTCAGAGAGAGTCCCATCGACTCAGAATACACACTGGTCCTGGGGAACTGGGGAAAATGTTCAGCGAGTCCCATTGACTCAGATACACACTGGTCCTGGGGATAGACTGGGGAGAAATGTCAGAGAGAGTCCCATTGATTAAGATACACACTGGTCCTGGGGATAGACTGGGTAGAAAGGTCAGAGAGTCCCATTGACTCTCATACACACTGGTCCTGGGGGACTGCGGAGAATTTTCAGAGAGAGTCCCATTGACTCAGATAGATACTGGTCCTGAGGATAGACTGTGGAGTAAAGTCAGAGAGAGTCCCATTGACTCAGATACACACTGGTCCTGGGGGTCTGGGGAGAAAGGTCAGAGAGAGTCCCATTTACTCAGATACACACTGGTCCTGGGGGTCTGGGGAGAAAGGTCAGAGAGAGTCCCATTGATTCAGATAAACACTGGTCCTGGGGATAGACTGGGGAGAAAGGTCAGAGAGTCCCATTGTCTCAGATGCACATTGGTGCTGGGGATAGACTGGGGAGAAAGGTCAGAGAGAGTCCCATCGACTCAGATTCACACTTGTCCTGTGGTTTAGACTGGGGAGAAAGGTCAGAGAGAGTCCCATTGATTCAGATACACACTGGTCCTGGGGATAGACTGGGGAGAAAGGTCAGAGAGAGTCCCATTGACTCAGATAAACAATGGTCCTGGGGATAGATCGGGGAGAAAGGTCAGAGAGAGTCCCATTGACTCAGATACACACTTGTCCTGGGGATAGACTGCGGAGAAAGGTCAGAGAGTCCCTTTGACTCAGATAAACACTGGTCCTGGGGATAGATTGTGGAGAAAGGTCAGAGAGAGTCCCATTGCATCAGATAAACACTGGTCCGGGGGATAGACTGGGGAGAAAGGTCAGAGAGTCCCATTGACTCAGATACACACTGGTCCTGGGGAAATTTGGAGAAAGGTCAGAGAGAGTCCCATTGACTCAGATAGACACTGGTCCTGGGGAGAGATTGTGGAGAAAGGTCAGAGAGAGTCCCATTGCATCAGATAAACACTGGTCCTGGGGATAGACTGGGTAGAAAGGTCAGAGAGAGTCCCATTGACTCAGATACACTCTGGTCCTGGGGGTCTGGGGAGAAAGGTCAGAGAGAGTACCATTGACTCAGATAAACACTGGTCCTGGGGATAGACTGGGGAGAAGGGTCAGGGAGAGTCCCATTGACTCAGATACACATTGGTCCTGGGGGTCTGGGGAGAAAGGTCAGAGAGAGTCCCATTGACTCAGATACACACTGGTCCAGGGGGTCTCGGGAGCAAGGTCAGAGAGAGTCCCATTGACTCAGATACACACTGGTCCTGGGGGATAGACTGGTGAGAAAGGTCAGAGAGAGTCCCATTGACTCAGATATAAACTGGTCCTGGGGATAGACTGGGGAGCAAGGTCAGAGAGAGTTCCATTGACTCAGAAAAACACTGGTCCTGGGGATAGACTGGGGAGACAGGTCAGAGAGAGTCCCTTTGACTCAGATACTCATTGGTCCTGTGGATAGACTGGGGAGAATGGTCAGAGAGAGTCCCATTGATTCAGATACACACTGGTCCTGGGGATAGACTGGGGAGAAAGATCACAGGGAGTCCCATTGACTCAGATACACACTGGTCCTGGGGATAGACTGGGGAGAATGGTCAGAGAGAGTCCCATTGACTCAGATACACAATGGCCCTGGGGATAGACTGGGGAGAAATGTCAGAGTGAGTCCCATTGACTAAGATACACACTGCCCCTGGGGGTCTGGGGAGAAAGATCGGAGAGAGTCCTATTGACTCAGATACACATTGGTCCTGGGGATAGACTTGGGAGAAAGGTCAAAGAGAGTCCCATTGACTCAGATACACATTGGTCCTGGGGATAGACTGGTGAGAAAGGTCAGAGAGAGTCCCATTGACTCAGATACACAGAGGTCCTGGGGATAGACTGGGGAGGAAAATCAGAGAGAGTTCCATTGACACAGATATACAATGGTCCTTGGGGATAGACTGGGGAGAAAGGTCAGAGAGAGTCCCATTGACTCAGATAAACAATGGTCCTGCGGAAAGACCGGGGAGAAAGGTCAGAGAGTCCCATTGACTCAGATACACACTGGTCCTGGGGGGAGACTGGGGAGAAAGGTCAGAGAGAGTCCCATTGACTCAGATACACATTGGTCCTGGGGATAGACTGGGGAGAAAGGTCAAAGAGAGTCCCATTGACTCAGATACACATTGGTCCTGGGGATAGACTGGGGAGAAATGTCAGAGAGAGTCCCATTGACTCAGATACACAGAGGTCCTGGGGATAGACTGGGGAGGAAAATCAGAGAGAGTTCCATTGACACAGTTATACAATGGTCCTTGGGGATAGACTGTGGAGAAAGGTCAGAGAGAGTCCCATTGACTCAGATACACACTGGTCCTGGGGATAGACTGGGGAGAAAGGTCAGAGTGTGTCCCATTGTCTCAGATACACACTGGTCCTGGGGATAGACTGGGGAGAAAGGTCAGAGAGAGTTCCATTGACTCAGATACACACTGGTCCTGGGGGATAGACTGGGGAGAAAGGTCAGAGAGAGTCCCATTGATTCAGATACACACTGGTCCTGGGGATAGACTGGGGAGAAATGTCAGAGAGAGTCCCATTGACTCAGATAAACAATGGTCCTGGGGATAGATCGGGGAGAAAGGTCAGAGAGAGTCCCATTGACTCAGATACACACTTGTCCTGGGGATAGACTGGGGAGAAAGGTCAGAGAGTCCCTTTGACTCAGATACACACTGGTCCTGGGGATAGACTGGGGAGAAAGGTCAGAGAGAGTCCCATTGACTCAGATACACACTGTTCCTGGGGATAGACTGGGGAGAAAGTTCAGAGAGTCGCATTGACTCAGATACACACTGGTCGTGGGGGACTGTGGAGAAAGGTCAGAGAGAGTCCCATTGACTCAGATACACACTGGTCCTGGAGATAGACTGGGGAGAATGGTCAGAGAGAGTCCCATTGATTCAGATACACACTGGTCCTGGGGATAGACTGGGGAGAAAGATCACAGGGACTCCCATTGACTCAGATACACACTGGTCCTGGAGATAGACTGGGGAGAAATGTCAGAGAGAGTCCCATTGACTCAGATACACAATGGCCCTGGGGATAGACTGGGGAAAAAGGTCAGAGTGAGTCCCATTGACTAAGATACACACTGGCCCTGGGGGTCTGGGGAGAAAGATCGGAGAGAGTCCTATTGACTCAGATACACATTGGTCCTGGGGATAGACTGGGGAGAAAGGTCAAAGTGAGTCCCATGTACTCAGATACACATTGGTCCTGGGGATAGACTGGGGAGAAAGGTCAGAGAGAGTCCCATTGACTCAGATACACACTGGTCCTGGGGATAGACTGGGGAGAATGATCAGAGATTCCCATTGATTCAGATACACACTGGTCCTGGGGATAGACTGGGGGGAAAGGTCTGAGAGAGTCCCATTGACTCAGATACACACTGGACCTGGGGGACTGGGGAGGAAAATCAGAGAGAGTTCCATTGACCCAGATATACAATGGTCCTGGGGGATAGACTGGGGAGAAAGGTCAGAGAGAGTCCCATTGACTCAGATACACACTGGTCCTGGGGATAGACTGGGGAGCAAGATCAGAGAGAGTCCCATTGACTAAGATAAACACTGGTCCTGGGGGGAGACTGGGGAGAAAGGACAGAGGGTGTCCCATTGTCTCAGATACACACTGGTCCTGGGGATAGACTGGGGAGAAACGTCAGAGAGAGTCGCATTGACTCAGATACACACTGGTCCTGGGGGATAGACTGGGGAGAAAAGTCAGAGAGAGTCCCATTGATTCAGATACACACTGGTCCTGGGGATAGACTGGGGAGAAAGTTCAGAGAGAGTCCCATTGACTCAGAGAAACAATGGTCCTGGGGATAGATCGGGAGAAAGGTCAGAGAGAGTCCCATTGACTCAGATACACACTTGTCCTGGGGATAGACTGGGGAGAAAGGTCAGAGAGTCCCTTTGACTCAGATACACACTGGTCCTGGGGATAGACTGGGGAGAAAGTTCAGAGAGAGTCCCATTGACTCAGATACACACTGTTCCTGGGGATAGACTGGGGAGAAAGTTCAGAGAGTTCCATTGACTCAGATACACACTGGTCATGGGGGACTGGGGAGAAAGGTCAGAGAGAGTCCCATTGACTCAGATAGACACTGGTCCTGGGCATAGATTGTGGAGAAAGGTCAGAGAGAGTCCCATTGCATCAGATAAACACTGGTCCTGGGGATCGACTGGGTAGAAAGGTCAGAGAGAGTCCCATTGACTCAGATACACACTGGTCCTGGGGATCTGGGGAGCAAGGTCCGAGAGAGTCCTATTGACTCAGATACACACTGGTCCTGGGGGATAGACTGGTGAGAAAGGTCAGAGAGGGTCCCATTGACTCAGATACACACTGGTCCTGGGGATAGACTGGGGAGCAAGGTCAGAGAGTGTCCCATTGACTCAGATACACACTGGTCCTGGGGATAGACTGTGGAGAAAGGTCAGAGTGAGTCCCATTGACTCAGATAAACACTAGTCCTGGGGATAGACTGGGGAGACAGGTCAGAGAGAGTCCCATTGACTCCGATACACACTGGTCCTGGGGATAGACTGGGGAGAAAAGTCAGCGAGAGTCCCATTGGCTCAGATACACAGTGGTCCTGGGGGATAGAGTGGGGAGAAATGTCAGAGAGAGTCCCATTTACTCAGATACACACTGGTCCTGGGGATAGACTGGGGAGAAAGGTCAGAGAGTCCCATTGACTCAGATGCACATTGGTCCTGGGGATAAACTGGGGAGAAAGATCAGAGATGTCCCATTGATTCAGATACACACTGGTCCTGGGGATAGACTGGGGGGAAAGGTCTGAGAGAGTCCCATTGACTCAGATACACACTGGTCCTGGGGGACTGGGAAGGAAAATCAGAGAGATTTCCATTGACCCAGATATACAATGGTCCTGGGCGATAGACTGGGGAGAAAGTTCAGAGAGAGTCCCATTGACTCAGATAAACAATGGTCCTGCGGATAGACCGGGGAAAATGGTCAGAGTGTCCCATTGACTCAGATACACACTGGTCCTGGGGATAGACTGGGGAGCAAGGTCAGAGAGAGTCCCATTGACACAGATAAACACTGGTCCTGGGGGTAAACTGGGGAGAAAGGTCAGACAGAGACCCATTGACTCAGATACACACTGGCCTGGGGATAGACTGGGGAGAAAGGTCAGAGAGAGTCCCATTGACTCAGATACACACTGGTCCTGGGGATAGACTGTGGAGAAAGGTCAGAGAGAGTCCCATTGACGCAGATAAACAATCGTCCTGCGGATAGACCGGGGAGAAAGGTCAGAGAGTCCCATTGACTCAGATACACACTGGTCCTGGGGATAGACTGGGGTGCAAGTTCAGAGAGCGTCCCATTGACTCAGATAAACACTGGTCCTGGGGATAGACTGGGGAGAAAGGTCAGACAGAATCCCATTGACTCAGATACATACTGGTCCTGGGGATAGACTGGGGAGAAAGGTCAGAGAGAGTCCCATTGACTCAGATACACACTTGTCCTAGGGGATAGATTGGGGAGAAAGGTCAGAGAGAGTCCCATTGACTCAGATAAACACTGGTCCTGGGGATAGACTAGGGAGAAAGGTCAGAGAGTCCCATTGACTCAGATACACACTGGTCCTGGGGATAGACTGGGGAGAAAGGTCAGAGAGAGTCCCATTGACTCAGATAAACACTGGTCCTGGTGATAGACTGGGGGGAAAGGTCAGAGAGTCCCATTGACTCAGATGCACATTGGTCCTGGGGATAGACTGGGGAGAAAGGTCAGAGAAAGTCCCATTGACTCAGATACACACTGGTCCTTGTGATAGACTGTGGAGAAAGTTCAGAGAGTCCCATTGACTCAGATGCACATTGGTCCTGGGGATAGACTGGGGAGAAAGGTCAGAGAGCGTCCAATTGACTCAGATAAACACTGGTCCTGGGGGATAGACTGGGGAGAAAGGTCAGAGAGAGTCTCATTGACTCAGATAAAAACTGGTCCTGGGGATAGGCTGGGGATAAAGGTCAGAGAGTCCCATTGACTCAGATAAACACTGGTCCTGGGGGTCTGGGGAGAAAGGTCAGAGAGAGTCCCATTGACTCAGACACACACTGGTCCTGGGGGATAGACTTGGGAGAACGGTCAGAGAGAGTCCCATTGACTCAGATACACACTGGTCCTGGGGATAGACTGGGGAGAAAGGTCAGAGAGAGTCCCATTGACTCAGATAAACACTGGTCCTGGGGATAGACTGGGGAGAAATGTCAGAGAGAGTCCCATTGACTCAGATAAACATTGGTCCTGGAGATAGACTGGGGAGAAAGGTCAGAGAGAGTCCCATTGATCAGATGCACACTGGTCCTGGGGATAGACTGGAGAGAAAGGTCAGAGAGAGTCCCATTGACTCAGATACACACTGGTCCTGGGGGTCTGTGGAGAAAGGTCAGAGAGAGTCCCATTGACTCAGATACACACTGGTCCTCGGGGATAGACTGGGGAGAAAGATCAGAGAGAGTCCCATTGACTCAGATACACACTGGTCCTGGCGAAAGACTGTGGAGAAAAGTCAGAGAGAGTCCAATTGACTCAGATACACACTGGTCCTGGGGGATAGACTGGGGAGAAAGATCAGAGTGAGTCCAATTGACTCAGATACACACTGGCCCTGGGGGATGGACTGGGGAGAAAGGTCAGAGTGAGTCCAATTGACTCAGATACACACTGGTCCTGGGGATAGACTGGGGAGAAAGGTCAGAGAGTCCCATTGACTCAGATACACACTGGTCCTGGGGGTCTGGGGAGAAAGGTCAGAGAGAGTCCCATTGACTCATAAACAAACTGGTCCTGGGGGATAGATTGGGGAGAAAGGTCAGAGAGAGTCCCATTGACTCAGATACACACTGGTCCTGGGGATAGACTGAGGATAAAGGTCAGAGAGAGTCCCATTGACTCAGATAAACACTGGCCCTGGTGATAGACTGGGGAGAAAGGTCAGAGAGTCCCATTGACTCAGATGCACATTGGTCCTGGGGATAGACTGGGGAGAAAGGTCAGAGAGAGTCCCATTGACTCAGATACACACTGGTCCTGGCGATAGACTTAGGAGTAAGGTCAGAGAGAGTCCCATTGACTCAGATACACACTGGTCCTGGGGGATAGACTGGGGAGAAAGGTCAGAGAGAGTCCCATTGACTCAGATAAAAACTGGTCCTGGGGATAGACTGGGGAGAAAGGTCAGAGAGTCCCATTGACTCAGATACACACTGGTCCTGGGGGTCTGGGGAGAAAGGTCAGAGAGAGTCCCATTGACTCATATACACACTGGTCCTGGGGATAGACTAGGGAGAAAGGTCAGAGAGTCCGATTGACTCAGATTCACACTGGTCCTGTTGATAGACTGGGGATAAAGGTCAGAGAGAGTCCCATTGACTCAGATAAACACTGGTCCTGGTGACAGACTGGGGAGAAAGGTCAGAGAGTCCCATTGATTCAGATGCACATTGGTCCTGGGGATAGACTGGGGAGAAAGGTCAGAGAGAGTCCCATTGACTCAGATACACACTGGTCCTGGGGATAGACTGTGGAGAAAGGTCAGAGAGAGTCCCATTGACGCAGATAAACAATGGTCCTGCGGATAGACCGGGGAGAAAGGTCAGAGAGTCCCATTGACTCAGATACACACTGGTCCTGGGGATAGACTGGGTTGCAAGTTCAGAGAGAGTCCCATTGACTCAGATAAACACTGGTCCTGGGGATAGACTGGGGAGAAAGGTCAGACAGAATCCCATTGACTCAGATACACACTGGTCCTAGGGGATAGATTGGGGAGAAAGGTCAGAGAGAGTCCCATTGACTCAGATAAACACTGGTCCTGGTGATAGACTGGGGAGAAAGGTCAGAGAGTCCCATTGACTCAGATGCACATTGGTCCTGGGGATAGACTGGGGAGAAAGGTCAGAGAAAGTCCCATTGACTCAGATACACACTGGTCCTTGTGATAGACTGCGGAGAAAGTTCAGAGAGTCCCATTGACTCAGATGCACATTGGTCCTGGGGATAGACTGTGGAGAAAGGTCAGAGAGAGTCCAATTGACTCAGATAAACACTGCTCCTGGGGGATAGACTGGGGAGAAAGGTCAGAGAGAGTCCCATTGACTCAGATAAAAACTGGTCCTGGGGATAGACTGGGGATAAAGGTCAGAGAGTCCCATTGACTCAGATAAACACTGGTCCTGGGGGTCTGGGGAGAAAGATCAGAGAGAGTCCCATTGACTCAGACACACACTGGTCCTGGGGGATAGACTTGGGAGAACGGTCAGAGAGAGTCCCATTGACTCAGATACACACTGGTCCTGGGGATAGACTGGGGAGAAAGGTCAGAGAGAGTCCCATTGACTCAGATAAACACTGGTCCTGGGGATAGACTGGGGAGTAATGTCAGAGAGAGTCCCATTGACTCAGATAAACATTGGTCCTGGAGATAGACTGGAGAGAAAGGTCAGAGAGAGTCCCATTGATCAGAAGCACACTGGTCCTGGGGATAGACTGGAGAGAAAGGTCAGAGAGAGTCCCATTGACTCAGATACACACTGGTCCTGGGGTTCTGTGGAGAAAGGTCAGAGAGAGTCCCATTGACTCAGATACACACTGGTCATCGGGGATAGACTGGGGAGAAAGATCAGAGTGAGTCCAATTGACTCAGATACACACTGGCCCTGGGGGATAGACTGGGGAGAAAGGTCAGAGTGAGTCCAATTGACTCAGATACACACTGGTCCTGGGGATAGACTGGGGAGAAATGTCAGAGAGAGTCCCATTGACTCAGATAAACATTGGTCCTGGAGATAGACTGGGGAGAAAGGTCAGAGAGAGTCCCATTGACTCAGATACACACTGGTCCTGGGGATAGACTGGGGATAAAGGTCAGAGAGAGTCCCATTGACTCAGATAAACACTGGTCCTGGTGATAGACTGGGGAGAAAGGTCAGAGAGTCCCATTGACTCAGATGCACATTGGTCCTGGGGATAGACTGGGGAGAAAGGTCAGAGAGAGTCCCATTGACTCAGATACACACTGGTCCTGGCGATAGACTGTGGAGAAAGGTCAGAGAGAGTCCCATTGACTCAGATACACACTGGTCCTGGGGATAGACTGGGGAGAAAGGTCAGAGTGAGTCCCATTGACTCAGATAAATACTGGTCCTGGGGATAGACTGGGGAGAAAGGTCAGAAAGTCCCATTGACTCAGATACACACTGGTCCTGGGGGTCTGGGGAGAAAGGTCAGAGAGAGTCCCATTGACTCATATACACACTGGTCCTGGGGATAGACTAGGGAGAAAGGTCAGAGAGAGTCCCATTGACTCAGATACACACTGGTCCTGGGGTACTGTGGAGAAAGGTCAGAGAGAGTCCCATTGACTCAGATACACACTGGTCCTCGGGGATAGACTGGGGAGAAAGATCAGAGAGAGTCCCATTGACTCAGATACACACTGGTCCTGGCGATAGACTGTGGAGAAAAGTCAGAGAGAGTCCAATTGACTCAGATACACACTGGTCCTGGGGGATAGACTGGGGAGAAAGATCAGAGTGAGTCCAATTGACTCAGATATACACTGGCCCTGGGGGATAGACTGGGGAGAAAGGTCAGAGTGAGTCCAATTGACTCAGATACACACTGGTCCTGGGGATAGACTGGGGAGAAAGGTCAGAGAGTCCCATTGACTCAGATACACACTGGTCCTGGGGGTCTGGGGAGAAAGGTCAGAGAGAGTCCCATTGACTCATAAACAAACTGGTCCTGGGGGATAGATTGGGGAGAAAGGTCAGAGAGAGTCCTATTGACTCAGATACACACTGGTCCTGGGGATAGACTGGGGTAAAGGTCAGAGAGAGTCCCATTGACTCAGATAAACACTGGTCCTGGTGATAGACTGGGGAGAAATGTCAGAGAGTCCCATTGACTCAGATGCACATTGGTCCTGGGGATAGACTGGGGAGAAAGGTCAGAGAGAGTCCCATTGACTCAGATACACACTGGTCCTGGCGATAGACTGTGGAGAAAGGTCAGAGAGAGTCCCATTGACTCAGATACACACTGGTCCTGGGGGATAGACTGGGGAGAAAGGTCAGAGAGAGTCCCATTGACTCAGATAAAAACTGGTCCTGGGGATAGACTGGGGAGAAAGGTCAGAGAGTCCCATTGACTCAGATACACACTGGTCCTGGGGGTCTGGGGAGAAAGGTCAGAGAGTCCGATTGACTCAGATTCACACTGGTCCTGTTGATAGACTGGGGATAAAGGTCAGAGAGAGTCCCATTGACTCAGATAAACACTGGTCCTGGTGATAGACTGGGGAGAAAGGTCAGAGAGTCCCATTGATTCAGATGCACATTGGTCCTGGGGATAGACTGGGGAGAAAGGTCAGAGAGAGTCCCATTGACTCAGATACACACTGGTCCTGGCGATAGACTGTGGAGAAAGGTCAGAGAGAGTCCCATTGACTCAGATACACACTGGTCCTGGGGGATAGACTGGGGAGAAAGGTCAGAGAGAGTCCCATTGACTCAGATAAAAACTGGTCCTGGGGATAGACTGGGGAGAAAGGTCAGAGAGTCCCATTGACTCAGATACACACTGGTCCTGGGGGTCTGGGGAGAAAGGTCAGAGAGAGTCCCATTGACTCATATACACACTGGTCCTGGGGGATAGACTGGGGAGAAAGATCAGAGAAAGTCCCTTTGACTCAGATACACACTGGTCCTGGGGATAGACTGTGGCTAAAGGTCAGAGAGAGTCCCATTTCCGCAGATAAACAATGGTCCTGCGGATAGACCGGGGAGAAAGGTCAGAGAGTCCCATTCACTCAGATACACACTGGTCCTGGGGATAGACTGGGGAGCAAGGTCAGAGAGAGTCCAATTGACTCAGATAAACACTGGTCCTGGGGGTAGACTGGGGAGAAAGGTCAGTGAGAGTCCCATTGACTCAGATACACACTGGTCCTGGGGATAGACTGGGGAGAAAGCTCAGAGAGAGTCCCATTGACTCAGAATACACACTGGTCCTGGGGAACTGGGGAGAATGTTCAGCGAGTCCCATTGACTCAGATACACACTGGTCCTGGGGATAGACTGGAGAGAAATGTCAGAGAGAGTCCCATTGATTAAGATACACACTGGTCCTGGGGATAGACTGGGTAGAAAGGTCAGAGAGTCCCATTGACTCTCATACACACTGATCCTGGGGGACTGCGGAGAATTTTCAGAGAGAGTCCCATTGACTCAGATAGACACTGGTCCTGAGGATAGACTGTGGAGAAAAGTCAGAAAGAGTCCCATTGACTCAGAAACACACTGGTCCTGGGGGTCTGGGGAGAAAGGTCAGAGAGAGTCCCATTGACTCAGATACACACTGGTCCTGGGGGTCTGGGGAGAAAGGTCAGAGAGAGTCCCATTGACTCGGATACACACTGGTCCTGGGGATAGACTGGGGAGCAAGGTCAGAGAGAGTGCCATTGACTCAGATACACACTGGTCCTGGGGATAGACTGGGGAGAAAGGTCAGAGAGAGTCCCATTGACTCAGATACACACTGGTCCTGGCGATAGACTGTGGAGAAAGGTCAGAGAGAGTCCCATTGACTCAGATACACACTGGTCCTGGGGATAGACTGGGGAGAAAGGTCAGAGTGAGTCCCATTGACTCAGATAAAAACTGGTCCTGGGGATAGACTGGGGAGAAAGGTCAGAAAGTCCCATTGACTCAGATACACACTGGTCCTGGGGGTCTGGGGAGAAAGGTCAGAGAGAGTCCCATTGACTCATATACACACTGGTCCTGGGGATAGACTAGGGAGAAAGGTCAGAGAGAGTCCCATTGACTCAGATACACACTGGTCCTGGGGTTCTGTGGAGAAAGGTCAGAGAGAGTCCCATTGACTCAGATACACACTGGTCCTCGGGGATAGACTGGGGAGAAAGATCAGAGAGAGTCCCATTGACTCAGATACACACTGGTCCTGGCGATAGACTGTGGAGAAAAGTCAGAGAGAGTCCAATTGACTCAGATACACACTGGTCCTGGGGGATAGACTGGGGAGAAAGATCAGAGTGAGTCCAATTGACTCAGATATACACTGGCCCTGGGGGATAGACTGGGGAGAAAGGTCAGAGTGAGTCCAATTGACTCAGATACACACTGGTCCTGGGGATAGACTGGGGAGAAAGGTCAGAGAGTCCCATTGACTCAGATACACACTGGTCCTGGGGGTCTGGGGAGAAAGGTCAGAGAGAGTCCCATTGACTCATAAACAAACTGGTCCTGGGGGATAGATTGGGGAGAAAGGTCAGAGAGAGTCCTATTGACTCAGATACACACTGGTCCTGGGGATAGACTGGGGTAAAGGTCAGAGAGAGTCCCATTGACTCAGATAAACACTGGTCCTGGTGATAGACTGGGGAGAAAGGTCAGAGAGTCCCATTGACTCAGATGCACATTGGTCCTGGGGATAGACTGGGGAGAAAGGTCAGAGAGAGTCCCATTGACTCAGATACACACTGGTCCTGGCGATAGACTGTGGAGAAAGGTCAGAGAGAGTCCCATTGACTCAGATACACACTGGTCCTGGGGGATAGACTGGGGAGAAAGGTCAGAGAGAGTCCCATTGACTCAGATAAAAACTGGTCCTGGGGATAGACTGGGGAGAAAGGTCAGAGAGTCCCATTGACTCAGATACACACTGGTCCTGGGGGTCTGGGGAGAAAGGTCAGAGAGAGTCCCATTGACTCATATACACACTGGTCCTGGGGATAGACTAGGGAGAAAGGTCAGAGAGTCCGATTGACTCAGATTCACACTGGTCCTGTTGATAGACTGGGGATAAAGGTCAGAGAGAGTCCCATTGACTCAGATAAACACTGGTCCTGGTGATAGACTGGGGAGAAAGGTCAGAGAGTCCCATTGATTCAGATGCACATTGGTCCTGGGGATAGACTGGGGAGAAAGGTCAGAGAGAGTCCCATTGACTCAGATACACACTGGTCCTGGCGATAGACTGTGGAGAAAGGTCAGAGAGAGTCCCATTGACTCAGATACACACTGGTCCTGGGGGATAGACTGGGGAGAAAGGTCAGAGAGAGTCCCATTGACTCAGATAAAAACTGGTCCTGGGGATAGACTGGGGAGAAAGGTCAGAGAGTCCCATTGACTCAGATACACACTGGTCCTGGGGGTCTGGGGAGAAAGGTCAGAGAGAGTCCCATTGACTCATATACACACTGGTCCTGGGGGATAGACTGGGGAGAAAGATCAGAGAAAGTCCCTTTGACTCAGATACACACTGGTCCTGGGGATAGACTGTGGCTAAAGGTCAGAGAGAGTCCCATTTCCGCAGATAAACAATGGTCCTGCGGATAGACCGGGGAGAAAGGTCAGAGAGTCCCATTCACTCAGATACACACTGGTCCTGGGGATAGACTGGGGAGCAAGGTCAGAGAGAGTCCAATTGACTCAGATAAACACTGGTCCTGGGGGTAGACTGGGGAGAAAGGTCAGTGAGAGTCCCATTGACTCAGATACACACTGGTCCTGGGGATAGACTGGGGAGAAAGCTCAGAGAGAGTCCCATTGACTCAGAATACACACTGGTCCTGGGGAACTGGGGAGAATGTTCAGCGAGTCCCATTGACTCAGATACACACTGGTCCTGGGGATAGACTGGGGAGAAATGTCAGAGAGAGTCCCATTGATTAAGATACACACTGGTCCTGGGGATAGACTGGGTAGAAAGGTCAGAGAGTCCCATTGACTCTCATACACACTGATCCTGGGGGACTGCGGAGAATTTTCAGAGAGAGTCCCATTGACTCAGATAGATACTGGTCCTGAGGATAGACTGTGGAGAAAAGTCAGAAAGAGTCCCATTGACTCAGAAACACACTGGTCCTGGGGGTCTGGGGAGAAAGGTCAGAGAGAGTCCCATTGACTCAGATACACACTGGTCCTGGGGGTCTGGGGAGAAAGGTCAGAGAGAGTCCCATTGACTCGGATACACACTGGTCCTGGGGATAGACTGGGGAGCAAGGTCAGAGAGAGTGCCATTGACTCAGATACACACTGGTCCTGGGGATAGACTGGGGAGAAAGGTCAGAGAGAGTCCCATTGACTCAGATACACACTGGTCCTGGGGGATAGACTGTGCAGAAAGGTCAGAGAGAGTCCCATTGACTCAGATAAAAACTGGTCCTGGGGATAGACTCGGGAAAAAATTCAGAGAGTCCCATTGACACAGATACACACTGGTCCTGGGGATAGACTGGGGAGAAATGTCAGAGTGAGTCCCATTGATTCAGATAAACACTAGTCCTGGGGATAGACTGGGGAGAAAGGTCAGAGAGTCCCATTGATTCAGATACACACTGGTCCTGGGGATAGACTGGAGAGAAAGGTCAGAGAGAGTCCCATTGACTCAGATAAAAAATGGTCCTGGGGATAGATCGGGGAGAAAGGTCAGAGAGAGTCCCATTGACTCAGATACACACTTGTCCTGGGGATAGACTGGGGAGAAAGGTCAGAGAGTCCCTTTGACTCAGATACACACTGGTCCTGGGGATAGATTGTGGAGAAAGGTCAGAGAGAGTCCCATTGCATCAGATAAACACTGGTCCTGGGGATAGACTGGAGAGAAAGGTCAGAGAGTCCCATTGACTCAGATACACATTGGTCCTGGGGGAATGTGGAGAAAGGTCAGAGAGAGTCCCATTGACTCAGATAGACACTGGTCCTGGGGATAGATTGTGGAGAAAGGTCAGAGAGAGTCCCATTGCATCAGATAAACACTGGTCCTGGGGATAGACTGGGTAGAAAGGTCAGAGAGAGTCCCATTGACTCAGAATCACACTGGTCCTGGGGGTCTGGGGAGAAAAGTCAGAGAGAGTCCCATTGATTCAGATACACACTGGTCCAGGGGGTCTGGGGAGCAAGGTCAGAGAGAATCCCATTGACTCAGATACACACTGGTCCTGGGAGATAGACTGGTGAGAAAGGTCAGAGAGAGTCCCATTGACTCAGATGCACATTGGTCCTGGGGATAGACTAGGGAGAAAGGTCAGAGAGAGTCCAATTGACTCAGATACACACTGGTCCTGGGGGATAGACTGGGGAGAAAGATCAGAGACAGTCCCATTATCTCAGATACACACTGGTCCTGGGGATAGACTGGGGAGAAAGGTCAGCGAGAGTACCATTGACTCTGATACACACTGGTCCTGGGGGATAGAGTGGGGAGAAAGGTCAGAGAGAGTCCCATTTACTCAGATACACACTGGTCCTGGGGATAGACTGGGGAGAAAGGTCAGAGAGAGTCCCATTTACTCAGATACACACTGGTCCTGGGGATAGACTGGGGAGAAAGGTCAGAGAGTCCCATTGACTCAGATGCACATTGGTCCTGGGGATAGACTAGGGAGAAAGGTCAGAGAGAGTCCAATTGACTCAGATACACACTGGTCCGGGGATAGTCTGGGGATAAAGGTCAGAGAGAGTCCCATTGACTCAGATACACACTGGTCCTGGGGATAGACTGGGGAGAAAGGTCAGAGAGTCCCATTGACTCAGATGCACATTGGTCCTGGGGATAGACTGGGGAGAAAGGTCAGAGAGAGTCCCATTGACTCAGATACACACTGGTCCTGGCGATAGACTGTGGAGAAAAGTCAGAGAGAGTCCCATTGACTCAGATACACACTGGTCCTGGGGGATAGACTGGGGAGAAAGGTCAGAGAGAGTCCCATTGACTCAGATAAAAACTGGTCCTGGGGATAGACTGGGGAGAAAGGTCAGAGAGTCCCATTGACTCAGATACACACTGGTCCTGGGGATAGACTGGGGAGAAAGGTCAGAGAGAGTCCCATTGACTCATATACACACTGGTCCTGGCGATAGACTGTGGAGAAAGGTCAGAGAGAGTCCCATTGACTCAGATACACACTGGTCCTGGGGGATAGACTGGGGAGAAAGGTCAGAGAGAGTCCCATTGACTCAGATAAAAACTGGTCCTGGGGATAGACTGGGGAGAAAGGTCAGAGAGTCCCATTGACTCAGATACACACTGGTCCTGGGGGTCTGGGGAGAAAGGTCAGAGAGAGTCCCATTGACTCATATACACACTGGTCCTAGGGGATAGACTGGGGAGAAAGATCAGAGAAAGTCCCTTTGACTCAGATACACACTGGTCCTGGGGATAGACTGTGGCGAAAGGTCAGAGAGAGTCCCATTTCCGCAGATAAACAATGGTCCTGCGGATAGACCGGGGAGAAAGGTCAGAGAGTCCCATTCACTCAGATACACACTGGTCCTGGGGATAGACTGGGGAGCAAGGTCAGAGAGAGTCCAATTGACTCAGATAAACACTGGTCCTGGGGGTAGACTGGGGAGAAAGGTCAGTGAGAGTCCCATTGACTCAGATACACACTGGTCCTGGGGATAGACTGGGGAGAAAGCTCAGAGAGAGTCCCATTGACTCAGAATACACACTGGTCCTGGGGAACTGGGGAGAATGTTCAGCGAGTCCCATTGACTCAGATACACACTGGTCCTGGGGATAGACTGGGGAGAAATGTCAGAGAGAGTCCCATTGATTAAGATACACACTGGTCCTGGGGATAGACTGGGTAGAAAGGTCAGAGAGTCCCATTGACTCTCATACACACTGGTCCTGGGGGACTGCGGAGAATTTTCAGAGAGAGTCCCATTGACTCAGATAGATACTGGTCCTGAGGATAGACTGTGGAGAAAAGTCAGAAAGAGTCCCATTGACTCAGAAACACACTGGTCCTGGGGGTCTGGGGAGAAAGGTCAGAGAGAGTCCCATTGACTCAGATACACACTGGTCCTGGGGGTCTGGGGAGAAAGGTCAGAGAGAGTCCCATTGACTCGGATACACACTGGTCCTGTGGATAGACTGGGGAGCAAGGTCAGAGAGAGTGCCATTGGCTCAGATACACACTGGTCCTGGGGATAGACTGGGGAGAAAGGTCAGAGAGAGTCCCATTGACTCAGATACACACTGGTCCTGGGGGATAGACTGTGGAGAAAGTTCAGAGAGAGTCCCATTGACTCAGATAAACACTGGTCCTGGGGATAGACTGGGGAAAAAATTCAGAGAGTCCCATTGACACAGATACACACTGGTCCTGGGGATAGACTGGGGAGAAATGTCAGAGTGAGTCCCATTGATTCAGATAAACACTAGTCCTGGGGATAGACTGGGGAGAAAGGTCAGAGAGTCCCATTGACTCAGATGCACATTGGTCTGTGGAGAAAGGTCAGAGAGAGTCCCATTGATTCAGATACACACTGGTCCTGGGGATAGACTGGGGAGAAAGGTCAGAGAGAGTCCCATTGACTCAGATAAAAAATGGTCCTGGGGACAGATCGGGGAGAAAGGTCAGAGAGAGTCCCATTGACTCAGATACACACTTGTCCTGGGGATAGACTGGGGAGAAAGGTCAGAGAGTCCCTTTGACTCAGATACACACTGGTCCTGGGGATAGATTGTGGAGAAAGGTCAGAGAGAGTCCCATTGCATCAGATAAACACTGGTCCTGGGGATAGACTGGGGAGAAAGGTCAGAGAGTCCCATTGACTCAGATACACATTGGTCCTGGGGGAATGTGGAGAAAGGTCAGAGAGAGTCCCATTGACTCAGATAGACACTGGTCCTGGGGATAGATTGTGGAGAAAGGTCAGAGAGAGTCCCATTGCATCAGATAAACACTGGTCCTGGGGATAGACTGGGTAGAAAGGTCAGAGAGAGTCCCATTGACTCAGATACACACTGGTCCTGGGGGTCTGGGGAGAAAAGTCAGAGAGAGTCCCATTGATTCAGATACACACTGGTCCAGGGGGTCTGGGGAGCAAGGTCAGAGAGAATCCCATTGATTCAGATACACACTGGTCCTGGGAGATAGACTGGTGAGAAAGGTCAGAGAGAGTCCCATTGACTCAGATACACATTGGTCCTGGGGATAGACTGGGGAGCAAGGTCAGAGAGAGTCCCATTGACTCAGATGCACATTGGTCCTGGGGATAGACTAGGGAGAAAGGTCAGAGAGAGTCCCATTGTCTCAGATACACACTGGTCCTGGGGATAGACTGGGGAGAAAGGTCAGCGAGAGTACCATTGACTCTGATACACACTGGTCCTGGGGGATAGAGTGGGGAGAATGGTCAGAGAGAGTCCCATTTACTCAGATACACACTGGTCCTGGGGATAGACTGGGGAGAAAGGTCAGAGAGAGTCCCATTTACTCAGATACACACTGGTCCTGGGGATAGACTGGGGAGAAAGGTCAGAGAGTCCCATTGACTCAGATGCACATTGGTCCTGGGGATAGACTAGGGAGAAAGGTCAGAGAGAGTCCAATTGACTCAGATACACACTGGTCCTGGGGGATAGTCTGGGGAGAAACGTCAGAGATAGTCCCATTGACTCAGATACACACTGGTCCTGGGGGACTGGGGAGAAAGATCAGAGAGAGTCCCAGTGACTCAGATAAACACTTGTCCTGGGGATAGACTGGGGAGAAAAGTCAGAGAGAGTCCCATTGACTCAGATACACACTGGTGCTGGAGATAGACTGGGGAGAATGGTCAGAGAGAGTCCCATTGATTCAGATACACACTGGTCCTGGGGATAGACTGGGGAGAAAGATCACAGGGAGTCCCATTGACTCAGATACACACTGGTCCTGGGGATAGACTGGGGAGAAAGGTCAGAGAGAGTCCCATTGACTCAGATACACAATGGCCCTGGGGATAGACTGGGGAGAAATGTCAGAGTGAGTCCCATTGACTAAGATACACACTGGCCCTGGGGGTCTGGGGAGAAAGATCGGAAAGAGTCCTATTGACTCAGATACACATTGGTCCTGGGGATAGACTGGGGAGAAAGGTCAGAGAGAGTCCCATTGACTCAGATAAACAATGGTCCTGCGGATAGACCGGGGAGAAAGGTCAGAGAGTCCCATTGACTCAGAACACACTGGTCCTGGGGGGAGACTGGGGAGAAAGATCAGACAGAGTCCCATTGACTTAGATACACACTGGTCCTGGGGATAGACTGGGGAGAAAGGTCAGAGTGTGTCCCATTGACTCAGATACACACTGGTCCTGGGGATAGACTGTGGAGAAAGGTCAGAGAGAGTCCCATTGTCTCAGATACACACTGGTCCTGGGGATAGACTGGGGAGAAAGGTCAGAGAGAGTCCCATTGACTCAGATACACACTGGTCCTGGGGGATAGACTGGGGAGAAAGGTCAGAGAGAGTCCCATTGAATCAGATAAACAATGGTCCTGGGGATAGATCGGGGAGAAAGGTCAGAGAGAGTCCTATTGACTCAGATACACACTTGTCCTGGGGATAGACTGGGGAGAAAGGACAGAGAGTCCCTTTGACACAGATACACACTGGTCCTGGGGATAGACTGGGGAGAAAGGTCAGAGAGAGTCACATTGACTCAGATACACACTGTTCCTGGGGATAGACTGGGGAGAAAGTTCAGAGAGTCCCATTGACTCAGATACACACTGATCATGGGGGACTGGGGAGAAAGGTCAGAGAGAGTCCCATTGACTTAGATACACACTGGCCCTGGGGGTCTGGGGAGAAAGATCGGAGAGAGTCCTATTGACTCAGATACACATTGGTCCTGGGGATAGACTGGGGAGAAAGGTCAAAGAGAGTCCCATTGACTCAGATACACATTGGTCCTGGGGTAGACTGGGGAGAAAGGTCAGAGAGAGTTCCATTGACTCAGATAAACACTGGTCCTGGGGATAGACTGGGGAGAATGATCAGAGATGTCCCATTGATTCAGATACACACTGGTCCTGGGGATAGACTGGGGGGAAAAGTCTGAGAGAGTCCCATTGACACAGATACACACTGGTCCTGGGGGACTGGGGAGGAAAATCAGAGAGAGTTCCATTGACCCAGATATACAATGGTCCTGGGGGATAGACTGGGGAGAAAGGTCAGAGAGAGTCCCATTGAATCAGATAAACAATGGTCCTGCCGATAGACCGGGGAGAAAGGTCAGAGAGTCCCATTGACTCAGATACACACTGGTCCTGGGGATAGACTGTGGAGCAAGGTCAGAGAGAGTCCCATTGACTCAGATAAACACTGGTCCTGGGGGGAGACTGGGGAGAAAGGTCAGAGAGAGTCCCATTGTCTCAGATACACACTGGTCCTGGGGATAGACAGGGGAGAAAGGTCAGAGAGAGTCCCATTGATTCAGATACACACTGGTCCTGGGGATAGACTGGGGAGAAAGTTCAGAGAGAGCCCCATTGATTCATATAAACAATGGTCCTGGGGATAGATCGGGGAGAAAGGTCAGAGAGAGTCCCACTGACTCAGATACACACTTGTCCTGGAGATAGACTGGGGAGAAAGGTCAGAGAGTCCCTTTGACTCAGATACACACTGGTCCTGGGGATAGACTGGGGAGAAAGGTCAGAGAGAGTCCCATTGACTCAGATACACACTGTTCCTGGGGATAGACTGGGGAGAAAGTTCAGAGAGTTCCATTGACTCAGATAGACACTGGCCATGGGGGACTGGGGAGAAAGGTCAGAGAGAGTCCCATTGACTCAGATACACACTGGTCCTGGGGATAGATTGTGGAGAAAGGTCAGAGAGAGTCCCATTGCATCAGATAAACACTGGTCCTGGGGATAGACTGGGGAGAAAGGTCAGAGAGTCCCATTGACTCAGATACACACTGGTCCTGGGGGACTGGGGAGAAAGGTCAGAGAGAGTCCCATTGACTCAGATAGGCACTGGTCCTGGGGATAGATTGTGGAGAAAGGTCAGAGAGAGTCCCATTGCATCAGATAAACACTGGTCCTGGGGATCGACTGGGTAGAAAGGTCAGAGAGATTCCCATTGACTCAGATACACACTGGTCCTGGGGGTCTGGGGAGCAAGGTCAGAAAGAGTCCCAATGACTCAGATAAACACTGGTCCTGGGGGATAGACTGGTGAGAAAGTTCAGAGAGAGTCCCATTGACTCAGATACACACTGGTCCTGGGGATAGACTGGGGAGCAAGGTCAGAGAGTGTCCCATTGACTCAGATACACAATGGTGCTGGGGATAGACTGTGGAGAAAGGTCAGAGTGAGTCCAATTGACTCAGATAAACACTAGTCCTGGGGATACACTGGGGAGACAGGTCAGAGAGAGTCCCATTGACTCAGATACACACTGGTCCCGGGGATAGACTGGGGAGAAAAGTCAGCGAGAGTCCCATTGTCTCAGATACACACTGGTCCTGGGGGATAGAGTGGGGAGAAAGGTCAGAGAGAGTCCCATTTACTCAGATACACACTGGTCCTGGGGATAGACTGGGGAGAAAGGTCAGAGAGTCCCATTGACTCAGATGCACATTGGTCCTGGGGATAGACTGGGGAGAAAGATCAGAAATGTCCCTATGATTCAGATACACACTGGTCCTGGGGATAGACTGGGGGGAAAGGTCTGAGAGAGTCCCATTGACTCAGATACACACTGGTCCTGGGGAACTGGGAAGGAAAATCAGAGAGAGTTCCATTGACCCAGATATACAGTGGTCCTGCGGATAGACCGGGGAGAAAGTTCAGAGTGTCCCATTGACTCAGATACACACTGGTCCTGGGGATAGACTGGGGAGCAAGGTCAGAGAGAGTCCCATTGACTCAGATAAACACTGGTCCTGGGGGTAAACTGGGGAGAAATGTCAGACAGAGACCCATTGACTCAGATACACACTGGTCCTGGGGATAGACTGGGGAGAAAGGTCAGAGAGAGTCCCATTGACTTAGATACACACTGGTCCTGGGGATAGACTGTGGAGAAAGCTCAGAGAGAGTCCCATTGACGCAGATAAACAATGGTCCTGCGGATAGACCGGGGAGAATGGTCAGAGAGTCCCATTGACTCAGATACACACTGGTCCTGGGGATAGACTGGGGTGCAAGTTCAGAGAGAGTCCCATTGACTCAGATAAACACTGGTCCTGGGGGTAGACTGGGGAGAAAGGTCAGACAGAATCCCATTGACTCTGATACACACTGGTCCTGGGGATAGACTGGGGAGAAAGGTCAGAGAGAGTCCCATTGACTCAGATACACACTGGTCCTGGGGGATAGATTGGGGAGAAAGGTCAGAGAGAGTCCCATTGACTCAGATAAACACTGGTCCTGGGGATAGATTAGGGAGAAAGGTCAGAGAGTCCCATTGACTCAGATACACACTGATCCTGGGTCCTGGGGATAGACTGGGGAGAAAGGTCAGAGAGAGTCCCATTGACTCAGATAAACACTGGTCCTGGTGATAGACTGGGGAGAAAGGTCAGAGAGTCCCATTGACTCAGATGCACATTGGTCCTGGGGATAGACTGGGGAGAAAGGTCAGAGAGAGTCCCATTGACTCAGATACACACTGGTCCTGGTGATTGACTGGGGAGAAAGTTCAGAGAGTCCCATTGACTCAGATGCACATTGGTCCTGGGGATAGACTGGGGAGAAAGGTCAGAGAGAGTCCAATTGACTCAGATAAACACTGGTCCTGGGGGATAGACTGGGGAGAAATGTCAGAGAGAGTCCCATTGACTCAGATAAAAACTGGTCCTGGGGATAGACTGGGGATAAAGGTCAGAGAGTCCCATTGACTCAGATAAACACTGGTCCTGGGGGTCTGTGGAGAAAGGTCAGAGAGAGTCCCATTGACTCAGATAAACACTGGTCCTGGGGGTAGACTGGGGAGAAAGGTCAGAGAGAGTCCCATTGACTCAGATACACACTGGTCCTGGGGATAGACTGTGGCGAAAGGTCAGAGAGAGTCCCATTTCCGCAGATAAACAATGGTCCTGCGGATAGACCGGGGAGAAAGGTCAGAGAGTCCCATTCACTCAGATACACACTGGTCCTGGGGATAGACTGGGGAGCAAGGTCAGAGAGAGTCCAATTGACTCAGATAAACACTGGTCCTGGGGGTAGACTGGGGAGAAAGGTCAGTGAGAGTCGCATTGACTCAGATACACACTGGTCCTGGGGATAGACTGGGGAGAAAGGTCAGAGAGAGACCCATTGACTCAGATACACACTGGTCCTGGGGGATAGATTGGGGCGAAAGGTCAGAGAGAGTCCCATTGACTCAGATTTACACTTGTCCTGGGGTTCGACTGGGGAGAAATGTCAGAGAGAGTCACATTGACTCAGATACACACTGGTCCTGGGGATAGACTTGGGAGAAAGATCAGAGAGAGTCCCATTGACTCAGATACACATTGGTCCTGGGGATAGACTGGGGAGAAAGGTCAGAGAGTCCCATTGACTCAGATAAACAATGGTCCTGGGGATAGACTGTGGAGAAAGGTCAGAGAGAGTCCCATTGACTCAGATACACACTGGACCTGGGGATAGACTGGGGAGAAATGTCAGAGAGAGTCCCATTGACTCAGAGACAAACTGGTCCTGGGGGACTGGGGAGAAAGGTCAGAGAAAGTTCCATTGACTCAGATAGATACTGGTCCTGGGGATAGACTTGGCAGAAAAATCAGAGAGTGTCCCATTGACTCAGATACACACTGGTCCTGGGGATAGACTTGGCAGAAAGATCAGAGAGTGTCCCATTGACTCAGATACACACTGGTCCTGGGGGACTGGGGAGAAATGTCAGAGAGCGTCCCATTGACTCAGATAGGCACTGGTCCTGGGGATAGATTGTGGAGAAAGGTCAGAGAGAGTCCCATTGCATCAGATAAACACTGGTCCTGGGGATCGACTGGGTAGAAAGGTCAGAGAGATTCCCATTGACTCAGATACACACTGGTCCTGGGGGTCTGGGGAGCAAGGTCAGAGAGAGTCCCAATGACTCAGATAAACACTGGTCCTGGGGGATAGAATGGTGAGAAAGTTCAGAGAGAGTCCCATTGACTCAGATACACACTGGTCCTGGGGATAGACTGGGGAGCAAGGTCAGAGAGTGTCCCATTGACTCAGATACACACTGGTGCTGGGGATAGACTGTGGAGAAAGGTCAGAGTGAGTCCAATTGACTCAGATAAACACTAGTCCTGGGGATACACTGGGGAGACAGGTCAGAGAGAGTCCCATTGACTCAGATACACACTGGTCCTGGGGATAGACTGGGGAGAAAAGTCAGCGAGAGTCCCATTGTCTCAGATACACACTGGTCCTGGGGGATAGAGTGGGGAGAAAGGTCAGAGAGAGTCCCATTTACTCAGATACACACTGGTCCTGGGGATAGACTGGGGAGAAAGGTCAGAGAGTCCCATTGACTCAGATGCACATTGGTCCTGGGGATAGACTGGGGAGAAAGATCAGAAATGTCCCATTGATTCAGATACACACTGGTCCTGGGGATAGACTGGGGGGAAAGGTCTGAGAGAGTCCCATTGACTCAGATACACACTGGTCCTGGGGAACTGGGAAGGAAAATCAGAGAGAGTTCCATTGACCCAGATATACAATGGTCCTGCGGATAGACCGGGGAGAAAGTTCAGAGTGTCCCATTGACTCAGATACACACTGGTCCTGGGGATAGACTGGGGAGCAAGGTCAGAGAGAGTCCCATTGACTCAGATAAACACTGGTCCTGGGGGTAAACTGGGGAGAAATGTCAGACAGAGACCCATTGACTCAGATACACACTGGTCCTGGGGATAGACTGGAGAGAAAGGTCAGAGAGAGTCCCATTGACTTAGATACACACTGGTCCTGGGGATAGACTGTGGAGAAAGGTCAGAGAGAGTCCCATTGATGCAGATAAACAATGGTCCTGCGGATAGACCGGGGAGAATGGTCAGAGAGTCCCATTGACTCAGATACACACTGGTCCTGGGGATAGACTGGGGTGCAAGTTCAGAGAGAGTCCCATTGACTCAGATAAACACTGGTCCTGGGGGTAGACTGGGGAGAAAGGTCAGACAGAATCCCATTGACTCTGATACACACTGGTCCTGGGGATAGACTGGGGAGAAAGGTCAGAGAGAGTCCCATTGACTCAGATACACACTGGTCCTGGGGGATAGATTGGGGAGAAAGGTCAGAGAGAGTCCCATTGACTCAGATAAACACTGGTCCTGGGGATAGATTAGGGAGAAAGGTCAGAGAGTCCCATTGACTCAGATACACACTGGTCCTGGGGATAGACTGGGGAGAAAGGTCAGAGAGAGTCCCATTGACTCAGATAAACACTGGTCCTGGTGATAGACTGGGGAGAAAGGTCAGAGAGTCCCATTGACTCA
Organism: Pristiophorus japonicus; assembly: GCF_044704955.1. Lineage (NCBI taxonomy): Eukaryota > Metazoa > Chordata > Chondrichthyes > Pristiophoridae > Pristiophorus > Pristiophorus japonicus. The sequence goes on along the minus strand of NW_027251196.1, from coordinate 830,567 downwards.
GATGCACATTGGTCCTGGGGATAGACTGGGGAGAAAGGTCAGAGAGAGTCCCATTGACTCAGATACACACTGGTCCTGGTGATTGACTGGGGAGAAAGTTCAGAGAGTCCCATTGACTCAGATGCACATTGGTCCTGGGGATAGACTGGGGAGAAAGTTCAGAGAGAGTCCAATTGACTCAGATAAACACTGGTCCTGGGGGATAGACTGGGGAGAAATGTCAGAGAGAGTCCCATTGACTCAGATAAAAACTGGTCCTGGGGATAGACTGGGGATAAAGGTCAGAGAGTCCCATTGACTCAGATAAACACTGGTCCTGGGGGTCTGTGGAGAAAGGTCAGAGAGAGTCCCATTGACTCAGATACACACTGGTCCTCGGGGATAGACTGGGGAGAAAGATCAGAGAGAGTCCCATTGACTCAGATACACACTGGTCCTGGGGATAGACTGTGGAGCAAAGTCAGAGAGAGTCCAATTGTCTCAGATACACACTGGTCCTGGGGGATAGACTGGGGAGAAAGGTCAGAGTGATTCCAATTGAATCAGATACACACTGGCCCTGGGGGATAGACTGGGGAGAAAGGTCAGAGTGAGTCCAATTGATTCAGATACACACTGGTCCTGGGGATAGACTGGGGAGAAAGGTCAGAGAGTCCCATTGACTCAGATACACACTGGTCCTGGGGGTCTGGGGAGAAAGGTCAGAGAGAGTCCCATTGACTCATAAACACACTGGTCCTGGGGGATAGATTGGGGAGAAAGGTCAGAGAGAGTCCCATTGACTCAGATAAACACTGGTCCTGGGGATAGGATAGGCAGAAAGGTCAGAGAGTCCCATTGACTCAGATACACACTGGTCCTGGGGATAGACTGGGGATAAAGGTCAGAGAGAGTCCCATTGACTCAGATAAACACTGGTCCTGGTGATAGACTGGGGAGAAAGGTCAGAGAGTCCCATTGACTCAGATGCACATTGGTCCTGGGGATAGACTGGGGAGAAAGGTCAGAGAGAGTCCCATTGACTCAGATACACACTGGTCCTGGCGATAGACTGTGGAGAAAGGTCAGAGAGAGTCCCATTGACTCAGATACACACTGGTCCTGGGGGATAGACTGGGGAGAAAGGTCAGAGAGAGTCCCATTGACTCAGATAAAAACTGGTCCTGGGGATAGACTGGGGAGAAAGGTCAGAGAGTCTCATTGACTCAGATACACACTGGTATTGGGGGTCTGGGGAGAAAGGTCAGAGAGAGTCCCATTGACTCATATACACACTGGTCCTAGGGGATAGACTGGGGAGAAAGATCAGAGAGAGTCCCATTGACTCAGATACACACTGGTCCTGGGGATAGACTGTGGCGAAAGGTCAGAGAGAGTCCCATTTCCGCAGATAAACAATGGTCCTGCGGATAGACCGGGGAGAAATGTCAGAGAGTCCCATTCACTCAGATACACACTGGTCCTGGGGATAGACTGGGGAGCAAGGTCAGAGAGAGTCCAATTGACTCAGATAAACACTGGTCCTGGGGGTAGACTGGGGAGAAAGGTCAGTGAGAGTCCCATTGACTCAGATACACACTGGTCCTGGGGATAGACTGGGGAGAAAGGTCAGAGAGAGACCCATTGACTCAGATACACACTGGTCCTGGGGGATAGATTGGGGCGAAAGGTCAGAGAGAGTCCCATTGACTCAGATTTACACTTGTCCTGGGGTTCGACTGGGGAGAAAGGTCAGAGAGAGTCACATTTACTCAGATACACACTGGTCCTGGGGATAGACTTGGGAGAAAGATCAGAGAGAGTCCCATTGACTCAGATACACATTGGTCCTGGGGATAGACTGGGGAGAAAGGTCAGAGAGTCCCATTGACTCAGATAAACAATGGTCCTGGGGATAGACTGGGGAGAAAGGTCAGAGAGAGTCCCATTGACTCAGATACACACTGGACCTGGGGATAGACTGGGGAGAAATGTCAGAGAGAGTCCCATTGACTCAGAGACACACTGGTCCTGGGGGACTGGGGAGAAAGGTCAGAGAAAGTTCCATTGACTCAGATAGATACTGGTCCTGGGGATAGACTTGGCAGAAAAATCAGAGAGTGTCCCATTGACTCAGATACACACTGGTCCTGGGGATAGACTTGGCAGAAAGATCAGAGAGTGTCCCATTGACTCAGATACACACTGGTCCTGGGGGACTGGGGAGAATAGTCAGAGAGCGTCCCATTGACTCAGATACACACTGGTCCTGGGGATAGACTGGGGAGAAAGGTCAGAGAGAGTCCCATTGACTCACATACACACTGGTCCTGGGGGTCTGGGGAGAAAGATCAGGGAGAGTTCCATTGATTCAGATACACACTGGTCCTGGGGATAGACTTGGTAGAAAGATCAGAGAGTGTCCCTTTGACTCAGAAACACAGTGGTCCTGGGGGACTGGGGAGAAAGGTCAGGGAGTCCCATTGACTCAGATTCACATTGGTCCTGGGGATAGACTGCGGAGAAAGGTTAGAGAGAGTCGCATTGACTCAGATACACACTGGTCCTGGGGATAGACTGGGGAGAAAGGTCAGAGAGTCCCATTGACTCAGATACCCACTGGTCCTGGGGGACTGGGGAGAAAGATCAGAGAGAGTCCCATTGACTCAGATAGAAACTGGTCCTGGGGGACTGGGGAGAAAGGTCAGAGAAAGTTCCATTGACTCAGATACACACTGGTCCTGGGGAAAGTCTTGGGAGAAAGGTCAGAGAGAGTCCCATTGACTCAGATACACACTGGTCCTGGGGATAGACTGGGGAGCAAGGTCAGAGAGTGTCCCATTGACTCAGACACACACTGGTCCTGGGAGATAGAGTGTGGAGAAAGGTCAGAGAGAGTCAAATTGACTCAGATAAACACTGGTCCTGGGCATAGACTGGGGAGAAACGTCAGAGAGTCCCATTGACTCAGATCCGCACTGGTCCTGGGGATAGACTGGGGAGAAAGTTCAGAGAATCCCATTGACTCAGATACACACTGGTCCTGGGATTAGACTGGGGAGAAAGGTCAGAGAGTCCCATTGACTCAGATGCACACTGGTCCTGGGGGTCTGGGGAGAAAGGTCAGAGAGAGTCCCATTGACTCATAAACACACTGGTCCTGGGGGATAGATTGGGGAGAAAGGTCAGAGAGAGTCCCATTGACTCAGATAAACACTGGTCCTGGGGATAGGATAGGCAGAAAGGTCAGAGAGTCCCATTGACTCAGATACACACTGGTCCTGGGGATAGACTGGGGATAAAGGTCAGAGAGAGTCCCATTGACTCAGATAAACACTGGTCCTGGTGATAGACTGGGGAGAAAGGTCAGAGAGTCCCATTGACTCAGATGCACATTGGTCCTGGGGATAGACTGGGGAGAAAGGTCAGAGAGAGTCCCATTGACTCAGATACACACTGGTCCTGGCGATAGACTGTGGAGAAAGGTCAGAGAGAGTCCCATTGACTCAGATACACACTGGTCCTGGGGGATAGACTGGGGAGAAAGGTCAGAGAGAGTCCCATTGACTCAGATAAAAACTGGTCCTGGGGATAGACTGGGGAGAAAGGTCAGAGAGTCTCATTGACTCAGATACACACTGGTATTGGGGGTCTGGGGAGAAAGGTCAGAGAGAGTCCCATTGACTCATATACACACTGGTCCTAGGGGATAGACTGGGGAGAAAGATCAGAGAGAGTCCCATTGACTCAGATACACACTGGTCCTGGGGATAGACTGTGGCGAAAGGTCAGAGAGAGTCCCATTTCCGCAGATAAACAATGGTCCTGCGGATAGACCGGGGAGAAATGTCAGAGAGTCCCATTCACTCAGATACACACTGGTCCTGGGGATAGACTGGGGAGCAAGGTCAGAGAGAGTCCAATTGACTCAGATAAACACTGGTCCTGGGGGTAGACTGGGGAGAAAGGTCAGTGAGAGTCCCATTGACTCAGATACACACTGGTCCTGGGGATAGACTGGGGAGAAAGGTCAGAGAGAGACCCATTGACTCAGATACACACTGGTCCTGGGGGATAGATTGGGGCGAAAGGTCAGAGAGAGTCCCATTGACTCAGATTTACACTTGTCCTGGGGTTCGACTGGGGAGAAAGGTCAGAGAGAGTCACATTTACTCAGATACACACTGGTCCTGGGGATAGACTTGGGAGAAAGATCAGAGAGAGTCCCATTGACTCAGATACACATTGGTCCTGGGGATAGACTGGGGAGAAAGGTCAGAGAGTCCCATTGACTCAGATAAACAATGGTCCTGGGGATAGACTGGGGAGAAAGGTCAGAGAGAGTCCCATTGACTCAGATACACACTGGACCTGGGGATAGACTGGGGAGAAATGTCAGAGAGAGTCCCATTGACTCAGAGACACACTGGTCCTGGGGGACTGGGGAGAAAGGTCAGAGAAAGTTCCATTGACTCAGATAGATACTGGTCCTGGGGATAGACTTGGCAGAAAAATCAGAGAGTGTCCCATTGACTCAGATACACACTGGTCCTGGGGATAGACTTGGCAGAAAGATCAGAGAGTGTCCCATTGACTCAGATACACACTGGTCCTGGGGGACTGGGGAGAATAGTCAGAGAGCGTCCCATTGACTCAGATACACACTGGTCCTGGGGATAGACTGGGGAGAAAGGTCAGAGAGAGTCCCATTGACTCACATACACACTGGTCCTGGGGGTCTGGGGAGAAAGATCAGGGAGAGTTCCATTGATTCAGATACACACTGGTCCTGGGGATAGACTTGGTAGAAAGATCAGAGAGTGTCCCTTTGACTCAGAAACACAGTGGTCCTGGGGGACTGGGGAGAAAGGTCAGGGAGTCCCATTGACTCAGATTCACATTGGTCCTGGGGATAGACTGCGGAGAAAGGTTAGAGAGAGTCGCATTGACTCAGATACACACTGGTCCTGGGGATAGACTGGGGAGAAAGGTCAGAGAGTCCCATTGACTCAGATACCCACTGGTCCTGGGGGACTGGGGAGAAAGATCAGAGAGAGTCCCATTGACTCAGATAGAAACTGGTCCTGGGGGACTGGGGAGAAAGGTCAGAGAAAGTTCCATTGACTCAGATACACACTGGTCCTGGGGAAAGTCTTGGGAGAAAGGTCAGAGAGAGTCCCATTGACTCAGATACACACTGGTCCTGGGGATAGACTGGGGAGCAAGGTCAGAGAGTGTCCCATTGACTCAGACACACACTGGTCCTGGGAGATAGAGTGTGGAGAAAGGTCAGAGAGAGTCAAATTGACTCAGATAAACACTGGTCCTGGGCATAGACTGGGGAGAAACGTCAGAGAGTCCCATTGACTCAGATCCGCACTGGTCCTGGGGATAGACTGGGGAGAAAGTTCAGAGAATCCCATTGACTCAGATACACACTGGTCCTGGGATTAGACTGGGGAGAAAGGTCAGAGAGTCCCATTGACTCAGATGCACATTGGTCCTGGGGATTGACTGGGGAGAAAGGTCAGAGAGAGTCCAATTGACTCAGATACACACTGGTCCTGGGGGATAGTCTGCAGAGAAAGTTCAGAGAGAGCCCCATTGACTCAGATAAAAACTGGTCCTGGGGATAGACTGGGGAGAAATGTCAGAGAGTCCCATTGACTCAGATACACACTGGTCCTGGGGAAAGACTGGGGAGAAAGGTCAGAGAGAGACCCATTGACTCAGATACACACTGGTCCTGGGGGATAGATTGGGGCGAAAGGTCAGAGAGAGTCCCATTGACTCAGATAAACACTGGTCCTGGGGTTAGACTAGGGAGAAAGGTCAGAGAGTCCCATTGACTCAGATATACATTGGTCCTGGGGATAGACTGGGGAGAAAGGTCAGAGAGAGTCCCATTGACTCAGATAAACATTGGTCCTGGTGATAGACTGGGGAGAAAGGTCAGAGAGTCCCATTGACTCAGATGCACATTGGTCCTGGGGATAGACTGGGAAGAAATGTTAGAGAGAGTCCCATTGACACAGATAAAAACTGGTCCTGGGGATAGACTGGGGATAAAGGTCAGAGAGTCCCATTGACTCAGATAAACACTGGTCCTGGGGTTCTGCGGAGAAAGGTCAGAGAGAGTCCCATTGAATCAGATACACACTGGTCCTAGGGGTCTGGGGAGAAAAGTCAGAGAGAGTCGCATTGATACAGATACACACTGGTCCTAGGGGATAGACTGGGGAGAAAGAACAGAGAGAGTCCCATTGACTCAGATACACTCTGGTCCTGGGGATAGACTATGGGGAAAGGTCATAGAGAGTCCCATTGACTCAGATACACACTGGTCCTGGGGGATAGACTGGGGAGAAAGGTCAGAGAGAGTCCCATTGACTCAGATACACACTGGTCCTGGGGATAGACTGGGGAGAAAGGTCAGAGAGAGTCCCATTGACTCAGATAAACATTGGTCCTGGAGATAGACTGGGGAGAAAGGTCAGAGAGAGTCCCATTGACTCAGATGCACACTGGTCCTGGGGATAGACTGGGCAGAAAGTTCAGAGATAATTCCATTGACTCAGATACACACTGGTCCTGGGCTTCTGGGGAGAAAGGTCAGAGAGAGTCCCATTGACTCAGATACACACTGGTCCTGGGGGACTTGGGAGAAAGGTTAGAGAGAGTCCCATTGACTCATATACACACTGGTCCTGGGGATAGATTGTGGAGAAAGGTCAGAGAGAGTCCCATTGACTCAGATAAACACTGGTCCTGGGGATAGACTGGGGAGAAAGGTCAGAGAGAGACCCATTGACTCAGATACACACTGGTCCTGGGGATCTGGGGAGAAAGGTCAGAGAGAGTCCCATTGACTCAGATAAACACTGGTCCTGGGGATAGATTGGGGAGAAAGGTCAGACAGAGTCCCATTGACTCAGATACACACTGGTCCTGGGGGTCTGGGAAGAAACGTCAGAGAGAGTCCCATTGACTCAGATACACACTGGTCCTGGGGGATAGAGTGGGGAGAAAGGTCAGAGAGAGTTCCATTGACTCAGATAAACACTGGTCCTGTGGATAGACTCGGGAGAAAAGTCAGAGAGTCCCTTTGACTCAGATACGCACTGGTCCTGGGGATAGACTGGGGAGAAAGGTCAGAGAGAGTCCCATTGACTCAGATAAAAACTGGTCCTGGGGATAGAATGGGGAGAAATGTCAGAGAGTCCCATTGACTCAGATACACATTGGTCCTGGGGGTCTGGGGAGAAAGGTCAGAGAAGGTCCCATTGACTCAGATGGACACTGAACCTGGGGATAGACTGTGGAGAAAGGTCAGAGAGAGTCCCATTGACTCAGATACACACTGGTCCTGGGAGATAGATGGGGAGAAAGGTCAGAGAGAGTCCCATTGACTCAGATACACATTGGTCCTGGGGATAGACTGGGGAGCAAGGTCAGAGATAGTCCCATTGACTCAGAAAAACACTGGTCCTGGGGATAGACTGAGGAGAAAGGTGAGAGAGAGTCCCATTGACTCAGATACACACTGGTCCTGGGGATAGACTGGGGAGAAAGGTCAGAGAGAGTCCCATTGAATCAGATAAACACTGGTCCTGGGGATAGACTGGGGAGAAAGGTCAGCGAGAGTCCCATTGACTCAGATGCACATTGGTCCTGGGGATAGACTGGGGAGAAAGGTCAGAGAGATTCCAGTTGACTCAGATACACACTGGTCCTGGGGGATAGTCTGGGGAGAAAGGTCAGAGAGAGTCCCATTGACTCAGATACACATTGGTCCTGGGGGTCTGGGGAGAAATGTAAGAGAAGGTCCCATTGACTCAGATGGACACTGAACCTGGGGATAGACTGTGGAGAAAGGTCAGAGAGAGTCCCATTGACTCAGATGAACACTGGTCCTGGGGGTCCGGGAGAAAGGATAGAGAGAGTCCCATTGACTCAGATAAACATTGGTCCTGGGGATAGATTGGGGAGAAAGGTCAGACAGAGTCCCATTGACTCAGATACACACTGGTCCTGGGGGTCTGGGGAGAAAGGTCAGAGAGAGTCCCATTGACTCAGATACACACTGGTACAGGGGGTATGGGGAGAAAGGTCAGAGAGAGTCCCATTGACTCAGATACACACTGGTCCTGGGAGATAGATGGGGAGAAAGGTCAGAGAGAGTCCCATTGACTCAGATATACATTGGTCCTGGGGATAGACTGGGGAGCAAGGTCAGAGAGAGTCCAATTGACTCAGAAAAACACTGGTCCTGGGGATAGACTGAGGAGAAAGGTCAGAGAGAGTCCCATTGACTCAGATACAAACTGGTCCTGGGGATAGACTGGGGAGAAAGGTCAGAGAGAGTCCCATTGAATCAGATAAACACTGGTCCTGGGGATAGACTGGGGAGAAAGGTCAGCGAGAGTCCCATTGACTCAGATACACACTGGTCCTGGGGGATAGAGTGGGGAGAAAGGTCAGAGAGATTCCCATTGACTCAGATAAACACTGGTCCTGTGGATAGACTGGGGAGAAACGTCAGAGAGTCCCATTGACTCAGATACGCACTGGTCCTGGGGATAGACTGGGGAGAAAGGTCAGAGAGAGTCCCATTGACTCAGATACACACTGGTCCTGGGGATAGTCTGGGGAGAAAGGTCAGAGAGTCCCATTGACTCAGATGCACATTGGTCCTGGGGATAGACTGGGGAGAAAGGTCAGAGAGATTCCAATTGACTCAGATACACACTGGTCCTGGGGGATAGTCTGGGGATAAAGGTCAGCGAGAGTCCCATTGACTCAGATACACACTGGTACAGGGGGTCTGGGGAGAAAGGTCAAAGAGAGTCCCATTGATTCAGATACACACTGGTCCTGGGGGATAGATGGGGAGAAAGGTCAGAGAGAGTCCCATTGACTCAGATACACATTGGTCCTGGGGACAGACTGGGGAACAAGGTCAGAGAGAGTCCCATTGACTCAGAAAAACACTGGTCCTGGGGATAGACTGGGGAGAAAGGTCAGAGAGAGTCCCATTGACTCAGATACACACTGGTCCTGTGGATAGACTGGGGAGAAAGGTCAGAGAATGTTCCATTGACTCAGATAAACACTGGTCCTGGGGATAGACTGGGGAGAAAGGTCAGAGAGAGTCCCATTGAGTCAGATACACACTGGTCCTGGGGGATAGAGTGGGGAGAATGGTCAGAGAGAGCCCCATTGACTCAGATAAACACTGGTCCTGGTGATAGACTGGGGAGAAACGTCAGAGAGTCCCATTGACTCAGATACGCACTGGTCCTGGGGATAGACAGTGGAGAAAGTTCAGAGAGAGTCCCATTGACTCAGATACACACTGGTCCTGGGGATAGACTGGGGAGAAAGGTCAGAGAGTCCAATTGACTCAGATGCACATTGGTCCTGGGGACAGACTGGGGAGAAAGGTCAGAGAGAGTCCAATTGACTCAGATACACACTGGTCCTGGGGGATAGTCTGGGGAGAAAGGTCAGAGAGAGCCCCATTGACTCAGATAAAAACTGGTCCTGGGGATAGACTGGGGAGAAATGTCAGAGAGTCTCATTGACTCAGATACACACTGGTCCTGGGGGTCTGTGGAGAAATGTCAGAGAGAGTCCCATTGATTCAGATGGACACTGGTCCTGGGGATAGACTGTGGAGAAAGGTCAGAGAGAATCTCATTGACTCAGATAAACACTGGTCCTGGGGATAGACTGGGGAGAAAGGTCAGTGAGAGACCCATTGACTCAGATACACACTGGTCCTGGGGGTCTGGGGAGAAAGGTCAGAGAGAGTCCCATTGATTCAGATACACACTGGTCCTGGGGGATAGACTGTGAAGAAAGGTCAGAGAGAGTCCCATTGACTCAGATACACACTGGCCCTGGGGGACTGGGGAGAAAGGTCAGAGAGTCCCTTTGACTCAGATACACACTGGTCCTGGGGATAGACTGGGGAGAAAGATCAGAGAGAGTCCCATTGACTCAGATACACACTGGTCCTGGGGGACTGGATAGAAAGGTCAGAGAGAATCCCATTGAATCAGATAAACACTGGTCCTGGGGGACTGGGAAGAAAGGTCAGAGAGAGTCCCATTGACTCAGATACACACTGGTCCTGGGGGACTGGGGAGAAAGGTCAGAGAGCGTGCCATTGACTCAGATTTACACTTGTCCTGGGGTTCGACTGGGGAGAAAGGTCAGAGAGAGTCACATTGACTCAGATACACACTGGCCCTGGGGATAAACTGGGGAGAAAGTTCAGGGAGTCCCATTGACTCAGATAAACACTGGTCCTGGGGATAGACTGGGGAGAAAGGTCAGAGAGAGTCCCATTGACTCAGATACACACTGGTCCTGGGGATATACTGGGGAGAAATGTCAGAGAGAGTCTCATTGCCTCAGATACACACTGGTCCTCGGGGACTGGGGAGAAAGGTCAGAGAGAGTCCCATTGACTCAGATAAACACTGGTCCTGGGGATAGATTGGGGAGAAAGGTCAGACAGAGTCCCATTGACTCAGATACACACTGGTCCTGGGGGTCTGGGGAGAAACGTCAGAGAGAGTCCCATTGACTCAGATACACACTGGACCTGGGGGATAGAGTGCGGAGAAAGGTCAGAGAGAGTTGCATTGACTCAGATAAACACTGGTCCTGTGGATAGACTCGGGAGAAACGTCAGAGAGTCCCTTTGACTCAGATACGCACTGGTCCTGGGGATAGACTAGGAGAAAGGTCAGAGAGAGTCCCATTGACTCAGATACACACTGGGCCTGGGGATAGACTGGGGAGAAAGGTCAGAGAGTCCCATTGACTCAGATGCACATTGGTCCTGGGGATAGACTGGGGAGAAAGGTCAGAGAGATTCCAATTGACTCAGATACACACTGGTCCTGGGGGATAGTCTGGGGAGAAAGGTCAGAGAGAGTCCCATTGACTCAGATACACATTGGTCCTGGGGGTCTGGGGAGAAAGGTCAGAGAAGGTCCCATTGACTCAGATGGACACTGAACCTGGGGATAGACTGTGGAGAAAGGTCAGAGAGAGTCCCATTGACTCAGATGAACACTGGTCCTGGGGGTCCGGGAGAAAGGATAGAGAGAGTCCCATTGACTCAGATAAACATTGGTCCTGGGGATAGATTGGGGAGAAAGGTCAGACAGAGTCCCATTGACTCAGATACACACTGGTCCTGGGGGTCTGGGGAGAAAGGTCAGAGAAAGTCCCATTGACTCAGATACACACTGGTACAGGGGGTATGGGGAGAAAGGTCAGAGAGAGTCCCATTGAGTCAGATACACACTGGTCCTGGGAGATAGATGGGGAGAAAGGTCAGAGAGAGTCCCATTGACTCAGATACACATTGGTCCTGGGGATAGACTGGGGAGCAAGGTCAGAGAGAGTCCAATTGACTCAGAAAAACACTGGTCCTGGGGATAGACTGAGGAGAAAGGTCAGAGAGAGTCCCATTGACTCAGATACAAACTGGTCCTGGGGATAGACTGGGGAGAAAGGTCAGAGAGAGTCCCATTGAATCAGATAAACACTGGTTCTGGGGATAGACTGGGGAGAAAGGTCAGCGAGAGTCCCATTGACTCAGATACACACTGGTCCTGGGGGATAGAGTGGGGAGAAAGGTCAGAGAGATTCCCATTGACTCAGATAAACACTGGTCCTGTGGATAGACTGGGGAGAAACGTCAGAGAGTCCCATTGACTCAGATACGCACTGGTCCTGGGGATAGACTGGGGAGAAAGGTCAGAGAGAGTCCCATTGACTCAGATACACACTGGTCCTGGGGGTCTGGGGAGAAAGGTCAGAGAGAGTCCCATTGACTCAGATACACACTGGTACAGGGGGTATGGGGAGAAAGGTCAGAGAGAGTCCCATTGACTCAGATACACACTGGTCCTGGGAGATAGATGGGGAGAAAGGTCAGAGAGAGTCCCATTGACTCAGATATACATTGGTCCTGGGGATAGACTGGGGAGCAAGGTCAGAGAGAGTCCAATTGACTCAGAAAAACACTGGTCCTGGGGATAGACTGAGGAGAAAGGTCAGAGAGAGTCCCATTGACTCAGATACAAACTGGTCCTGGGGATAGACTGGGGAGAAAGGTCAGAGAGAGTCCCATTGAATCAGATAAACACTGGTCCTGGGGATAGACTGGGGAGAAAGGTCAGCGAGAGTCCCATTGACTCAGATACACACTGGTCCTGGGGGATAGAGTGGGGAGAAAGGTCAGAGAGATTCCCATTGACTCAGATAAACACTGGTCCTGTGGATAGACTGGGGAGAAACGTCAGAGAGTCCCATTGACTCAGATACGCACTGGTCCTGGGGATAGACTGGGGAGAAAGGTCAGAGAGAGTCCCATTGACTCAGATACACACTGGTCCTGGGGATAGTCTGGGGAGAAAGGTCAGAGAGTCCCATTGACTCAGATGCACATTGGTCCTGGGGATAGACTGGGGAGAAAGGTCAGAGAGATTCCAATTGACTCAGATACACACTGGTCCTGGGGGATAGTCTGGGGATAAAGGTCAGCGAGAGTCCCATTGACTCAGATACACACTGGTACAGGGGGTCTGGGGAGAAAGGTCAAAGAGAGTCCCATTGATTCAGATACACACTGGTCCTGGGGGATAGATGGGGAGAAAGGTCAGAGAGAGTCCCATTGACTCAGATACACATTGGTCCTGGGGACAGACTGGGGAACAAGGTCAGAGAGAGTCCCATTGACTCAGAAAAACACTGGTCCTGGGGATAGACTGGGGAGAAAGGTCAGAGAGAGTCCCATTGACTCAGATACACACTGGTCCTGTGGATAGACTGGGGAGAAAGGTCAGAGAGTGTTCCATTGTCTCAGATAAACACTGGTCCTGGGGATAGACTGGGGAGAAAGTTCAGAGAGAGTCCCATTGAGTCAGATACACACTGGTCCTGGGGATAGACTGGGGAGAAAGGTCAGCGAGAGTCACATTGACTCAGATACACACTGGTCCTGGGGGATAGAGTGGGGAGAATGGTCAGAGAGAGCCCCATTGACTCAGATAAACACTGGTCCTGGTGATAGACTGGGGAGAAACGTCAGAGAGTCCCATTGACTCAGATACGCACTGGTCCTGGGGATAGACAGTGGAGAAAGTTCAGAGAGAGTCCCATTGACTCAGATACACACTGGTCCTGGGGATAGACTGGGGAGAAAGGTCAGAGAGTCCAATTGACTCAGATGCACATTGGTCCTGGGGACAGACTGGGGAGAAAGGTCAGAGAGAGTCCAATTGACTCAGATACACACTGGTCCTGGGGGATAGTCTGGGGAGAAAGGTCAGAGAGAGCCCCATTGACTCAGATAAAAACTGGTCCTGGGGATAGACTGGGGAGAAATGTCAGAGAGTCTCATTGACTCAGATACACACTGGTCCTGGGGGTCTGTGGAGAAATGTCAGAGAGAGTCCCATTGATTCAGATGGACACTGGTCCTGGGGATAGACTGTGGAGAAAGGTCAGAGAGAATCTCATTGACTCAGATAAACACTGGTCCTGGGGATAGACTGGGGAGAAAGGTCAGTGAGAGACCCATTGACTCAGATACACACTGGTCCTGGGGGTCTGGGGAGAAAGGTCAGAGAGAGTCCCATTGATTCAGATACACACTGGTCCTGGGGGATAGACTGTGAAGAAAGGTCAGAGAGAGTCCCATTGACTCAGATACACACTGGCCCTGGGGGACTGGGGAGAAAGGTCAGAGAGTCCCTTTGACTCAGATACACACTGGTCCTGGGGATAGACTGGGGAGAAAGATCAGAGAGAGTCCCATTGACTCAGATACACACTGGTCCTGGGGGACTGGATAGAAAGGTCAGAGAGAATCCCATTGAATCAGATAAACACTGGTCCTGGGGGACTGGGAAGAAAGGTCAGAGAGAGTCCCATTGACTCAGATACACACTGGTCCTGGGGGACTGGGGAGAAAGGTCAGAGAGCGTGCCATTGACTCAGATTTACACTTGTCCTGGGGTTCGACTGGGGAGAAAGGTCAGAGAGAGTCACATTGACTCAGATACACACTGGCCCTGGGGATAAACTGGGGAGAAAGTTCAGGGAGTCCCATTGACTCAGATAAACACTGGTCCTGGGGATAGACTGGGGAGAAAGGTCAGAGAGAGTCCCATTGACTCAGATACACACTGGTCCTGGGGATATACTGGGGAGAAATGTCAGAGAGAGTCTCATTGCCTCAGATACACACTGGTCCTCGGGGACTGGGGAGAAAGGTCAGAGAGAGTCCCATTGACTCAGATAAACACTGGTCCTGGGGATAGATTGGGGAGAAAGGTCAGACAGAGTCCCATTGACTCAGATACACACTGGTCCTGGGGGTCTGGGGAGAAACGTCAGAGAGAGTCCCATTGACTCAGATACACACTGGTCCTGGGGGATAGAGTGCGGAGAAAGGTCAGAGAGAGTTGCATTGACTCAGATAAACACTGGTCCTGTGGATAGACTCGGGAGAAACGTCAGAGAGTCCCTTTGACTCAGATACGCACTGGTCCTGGGGATAGACTAGGAGAAAGGTCAGAGAGAGTCCCATTGACTCAGATACACACTGGGCCTGGGGATAGACTGGGGAGAAAGGTCAGAGAGTCCCATTGACTCAGATGCACATTGGTCCTGGGGATAGACTGGGGAGAAAGGTCAGAGAGATTCCAATTGACTCAGATACACACTGGTCCTGGGGGATAGTCTGGGGAGAAAGGTCAGAGAGAGTCCCATTGACTCAGATACACATTGGTCCTGGGGGTCTGGGGAGAAAGGTCAGAGAAGGTCCCATTGACTCAGATGGACACTGAACCTGGGGATAGACTGTGGAGAAAGGTCAGAGAGAGTCCCATTGACTCAGATGAACACTGGTCCTGGGGGTCCGGGAGAAAGGATAGAGAGAGTCCCATTGACTCAGATAAACATTGGTCCTGGGGATAGATTGGGGAGAAAGGTCAGACAGAGTCCCATTGACTCAGATACACACTGGTCCTGGGGGTCTGGGGAGAAAGGTCAGAGAGAGTCCCATTGACTCAGATACACACTGGTACAGGGGGTATGGGGAGAAAGGTCAGAGAGAGTCCCATTGAGTCAGACACACACTGGTCCTGGGAGATAGATGGGGAGAAAGGTCAGAGAGAGTCCCATTGACTCAGATACACATTGGTCCTGGGGATAGACTGGGGAGCAAGGTCAGAGAGAGTCCAATTGACTCAGAAAAACACTGGTCCTGGGGATAGACTGAGGAGAAAGGTCAGAGAGAGTCCCATTGACTCAGATACAAACTGGTCCTGGGGATAGACTGGGGAGAAAGGTCAGAGAGAGTCCCATTGAATCAGATAAACACTGGTCCTGGGGATAGACTGGGGAGAAAGGTCAGCGAGAGTCCCATTGACTCAGATACACACTGGTCCTGGGGGATAGAGTGGGGAGAAAGGTCAGAGAGATTCCCATTGACTCAGATAAACACTGGTCCTGTGGATAGACTGGGGAGAAACGTCAGAGAGTCCCATTGACTCAGATACGCACTGGTCCTGGGGATAGACTGGGGAGAAAGGTCAGAGAGAGTCCCATTGACTCAGATACACACTGGTCCTGGGGATAGACTGGGGAGAAAGGTCAGAGAGTCCCATTGACTCAGATGCACATTGGTCCTGGGGATAGACTGGGGAGAAAGGTCAGAGAGATTCCAATTGACTCAGATACACACTGGTCCTGGGGGATAGTCTGGGGATAAAGGTCAGCGAGAGTCCCATTGACTCAGATACACACTGGTACAGGGGGTCTGGGGAGAAAGGTCAAAGAGAGTCCCATTGATTCAGATACACACTGGTCCTGGGGGATAGATGGGGAGAAAGGTCAGAGAGAGTCCCATTGACTCAGATACACATTGGTCCTGGGGACAGACTGGGGAACAAGGTCAGAGAGAGTCCCATTGACTCAGAAAAACACTGGTCCTGGGGATAGACTGGGGAGAAAGGTCAGAGAGAGTCCCATTGACTCAGATACACACTGGTCCTGTGGATAGACTGGGGAGAAAGGTCAGAGAGTGTTCCATTGACTCAGATAAACACTGGTCCTGGGGATAGACTGGGGATAAAGGTCAGAGAGAGTCCCATTGACTCAGATACAAACTGGTCCTGGGGATAGACTGGGGAGAAAGGTCAGAGAGAGTCCCATTGAATCAGATAAACACTGGTCCTGGGGATAGACTGGGGAGAAAGGTCAGCGAGAGTCCCATTGACTCAGATACACACTGGTCCTGGGGGATAGAGTGGGGAGAAAGGTCAGAGAGATTCCCATTGACTCAGATAAACACTGGTCCTGTGGATAGACTGGGGAGAAACGTCAGAGAGTCCCATTGACTCAGATACGCACTGGTCCTGGGGATAGACTGGGGAGAAAGATCAGAGAGAGTCCCATTGACTCAGATACACACTGGTCCTGGGGATAGTCTGGGGAGAAAGGTCAGAGAGTCCCATTGACTCAGATGCACATTGGTCCTGGGGATAGACTGGGGAGAAAGGTCAGAGAGATTCCAATTGACTCAGATACACACTGGTCCTGGGGGATAGTCTGGGGATAAAGGTCAGCGAGAGTCCCATTGACTCAGATACACACTGGTACAGGGGGTCTGGGGAGAAAGGTCAAAGAGAGTCCCATTGATTCAGATACACACTGGTCCTGGGGGATAGATGGGGAGAAAGGTCAGAGAGAGTCCCATTGACTCAGATACACATTGGTCCTGGGGACAGACTGGGGAACAAGGTCAGAGAGAGTCCCATTGACTCAGAAAAACACTGGTCCTGGGGATAGACTGGGGAGAAAGGTCAGAGAGAGTCCCATTGACTCAGATACACACTGGTCCTGTGGATAGACTGGGGAGAAAGGTCAGAGAATGTTCCATTGACTCAGATAAACACTGGTCCTGGGGATAGACTGGGGAGAAAGGTCAGAGAGAGTCCCATTGAGTCAGATACACACTGGTCCTGGGGATAGACTGGGGAGAAAGGTCAGCGAGAGTCACATTGACTCAGATACACACTGGTCCTGGGGGATAGAGTGGGGAGAATGGTCAGAGAGAGCCCCATTGACTCAGATAAACACTGGTCCTGGTGATAGACTGGGGAGAAACGTCAGAGAGTCCCATTGACTCAGATACGCACTGGTCCTGGGGATAGACAGTGGAGAAAGTTCAGAGAGAGTCCCATTGACTCAGATACACACTGGTCCTGGGGATAGACTGGGGAGAAAGGTCAGAGAGTCCAATTGACTCAGATGCACATTGGTCCTGGGGACAGACTGGGGAGAAAGGTCAGAGAGAGTCCAATTGACTCAGATACACACTGGTCCTGGGGGATAGTCTGGGGAGAAAGGTCAGAGAGAGCCCCATTGACTCAGATAAAAACTGGTCCTGGGGATAGACTGGGGAGAAATGTCAGAGAGTCTCATTGACTCAGATACACACTGGTCCTGGGGGTCTGTGGAGAAATGTCAGAGAGAGTCCCATTGATTCAGATGGACACTGGTCCTGGGGATAGACTGTGGAGAAAGGTCAGAGAGAATCTCATTGACTCAGATAAACACTGGTCCTGGGGATAGACTGGGGAGAAAGGTCAGTGAGAGACCCATTGACTCAGATACACACTGGTCCTGGGGGTCTGGGGAGAAAGGTCAGAGAGAGTCCCATTGATTCAGATACACACTGGTCCTGGGGGATAGACTGTGAAGAAAGGTCAGAGAGAGTCCCATTGACTCAGATACACACTGGCCCTGGGGGACTGGGGAGAAAGGTCAGAGAGTCCCTTTGACTCAGATACACACTGGTCCTGGGGATAGACTGGGGAGAAAGATCAGAGAGAGTCCCATTGACTCAGATACACACTGGTCCTGGGGGACTGGATAGAAAGGTCAGAGAGAATCCCATTGAATCAGATAAACACTGGTCCTGGGGGACTGGGAAGAAAGGTCAGAGAGAGTCCCATTGACTCAGATACACACTGGTCCTGGGGGACTGGGGAGAAAGGTCAGAGAGCGTGCCATTGACTCAGATTTACACTTGTCCTGGGGTTCGACTGGGGAGAAAGGTCAGAGAGAGTCACATTGACTCAGATACACACTGGCCCTGGGGATAAACTGGGGAGAAAGTTCAGGGAGTCCCATTGACTCAGATAAACACTGGTCCTGGGGATAGACTGGGGAGAAAGGTCAGAGAGAGTCCCATTGACTTAGATACACACTGGTCCTGGGGATATACTGGGGAGAAATGTCAGAGAGAGTCTCATTGCCTCAGATACACACTGGTCCTCGGGGACTGGGGAGAAAGGTCAGAGAGAGTCCCATTGACTCAGATAAACACTGGTCCTGGGGATAGATTGGGGAGAAAGGTCAGACAGAGTCCCATTGACTCAGATACACACTGGTCCTGGGGGTCTGGGGAGAAACGTCAGAGAGAGTCCCATTGACTCAGATACACACTGGACCTGGGGGATAGAGTGCGGAGAAAGGTCAGAGAGAGTTGCATTGACTCAGATAAACACTGGTCCTGTGGATAGACTCGGGAGAAACGTCAGAGAGTCCCTTTGACTCAGATACGCACTGGTCCTGGGGATAGACTAGGAGAAAGGTCAGAGAGAGTCCCATTGACTCAGATACACACTGGGCCTGGGGATAGACTGGGGAGAAAGGTCAGAGAGTCCCATTGACTCAGATGCACATTGGTCCTGGGGATAGACTGGGGAGAAAGGTCAGAGAGATTCCAATTGACTCAGATACACACTGGTCCTGGGGGATAGTCTGGGGAGAAAGGTCAGAGAGAGTCCCATTGACTCAGATACACATTGGTCCTGGGGGTCTGGGGAGAAAGGTCAGAGAAGGTCCCATTGACTCAGATGGACACTGAACCTGGGGATAGACTGTGGAGAAAGGTCAGAGAGAGTCCCATTGACTCAGATGAACACTGGTCCTGGGGGTCCGGGAGAAAGGATAGAGAGAGTCCCATTGACTCAGATAAACATTGGTCCTGGGGATAGATTGGGGAGAAAGGTCAGACAGAGTCCCATTGACTCAGATACACACTGGTCCTGGGGGTCTGGGGAGAAAGGTCAGAGAAAGTCCCATTGACTCAGATACACACTGGTACAGGGGGTATGGGGAGAAAGGTCAGAGAGAGTCCCATTGAGTCAGATACACACTGGTCCTGGGAGATAGATGGGGAGAAAGGTCAGAGAGAGTCCCATTGACTCAGATACACATTGGTCCTGGGGATAGACTGGGGAGCAAGGTCAGAGAGAGTCCAATTGACTCAGAAAAACACTGGTCCTGGGGATAGACTGAGGAGAAAGGTCAGAGAGAGTCCCATTGACTCAGATACAAACTGGTCCTGGGGATAGACTGGGGAGAAAGGTCAGAGAGAGTCCCATTGAATCAGATAAACACTGGTTCTGGGGATAGACTGGGGAGAAAGGTCAGCGAGAGTCCCATTGACTCAGATACACACTGGTCCTGGGGGATAGAGTGGGGAGAAAGGTCAGAGAGATTCCCATTGACTCAGATAAACACTGGTCCTGTGGATAGACTGGGGAGAAACGTCAGAGAGTCCCATTGACTCAGATACGCACTGGTCCTGGGGATAGACTGGGGAGAAAGGTCAGAGAGAGTCCCATTGACTCAGATACACACTGGTCCTGGGGGTCTGGGGAGAAAGGTCAGAGAGAGTCCCATTGACTCAGATACACACTGGTACAGGGGGTATGGGGAGAAAGGTCAGAGAGAGTCCCATTGACTCAGATACACACTGGTCCTGGGAGATAGATGGGGAGAAAGGTCAGAGAGAGTCCCATTGACTCAGATATACATTGGTCCTGGGGATAGACTGGGGAGCAAGGTCAGAGAGAGTCCAATTGACTCAGAAAAACACTGGTCCTGGGGATAGACTGAGGAGAAAGGTCAGAGAGAGTCCCATTGACTCAGATACAAACTGGTCCTGGGGATAGACTGGGGAGAAAGGTCAGAGAGAGTCCCATTGAATCAGATAAACACTGGTCCTGGGGATAGACTGGGGAGAAAGGTCAGCGAGAGTCCCATTGACTCAGATACACACTGGTCCTGGGGGATAGAGTGGGGAGAAAGGTCAGAGAGATTCCCATTGACTCAGATAAACACTGGTCCTGTGGATAGACTGGGGAGAAACGTCAGAGAGTCCCATTGACTCAGATACGCACTGGTCCTGGGGATAGACTGGGGAGAAAGGTCAGAGAGAGTCCCATTGACTCAGATACACACTGGTCCTGGGGATAGTCTGGGGAGAAAGGTCAGAGAGTCCCATTGACTCAGATGCACATTGGTCCTGGGGATAGACTGGGGAGAAAGGTCAGAGAGATTCCAATTGACTCAGATACACACTGGTCCTGGGGGATAGTCTGGGGATAAAGGTCAGCGAGAGTCCCATTGACTCAGATACACACTGGTACAGGGGGTCTGGGGAGAAAGGTCAAAGAGAGTCCCATTGATTCAGATACACACTGGTCCTGGGGGATAGATGGGGAGAAAGGTCAGAGAGAGTCCCATTGACTCAGATACACATTGGTCCTGGGGACAGACTGGGGAACAAGGTCAGAGAGAGTCCCATTGACTCAGAAAAACACTGGTCCTGGGGATAGACTGGGGAGAAAGGTCAGAGAGAGTCCCATTGACTCAGATACACACTGGTCCTGTGGATAGACTGGGGAGAAAGGTCAGAGAGTGTTCCATTGTCTCAGATAAACACTGGTCCTGGGGATAGACTGGGGAGAAAGGTCAGAGAGAGTCCCATTGAGTCAGATACACACTGGTCCTGGGGATAGACTGGGGAGAAAGGTCAGCGAGAGTCACATTGACTCAGATACACACTGGTCCTGGGGGATAGAGTGGGGAGAATGGTCAGAGAGAGCCCCATTGACTCAGATAAACACTGGTCCTGGTGATAGACTGGGGAGAAACGTCAGAGAGTCCCATTGACTCAGATACGCACTGGTCCTGGGGATAGACAGTGGAGAAAGTTCAGAGAGAGTCCCATTGACTCAGATACACACTGGTCCTGGGGATAGACTGGGGAGAAAGGTCAGAGAGTCCAATTGACTCAGATGCACATTGGTCCTGGGGACAGACTGGGGAGAAAGGTCAGAGAGAGTCCAATTGACTCAGATACACACTGGTCCTGGGGGATAGTCTGGGGAGAAAGGTCAGAGAGAGCCCCATTGACTCAGATAAAAACTGGTCCTGGGGATAGACTGGGGAGAAATGTCAGAGAGTCTCATTGACTCAGATACACACTGGTCCTGGGGGTCTGTGGAGAAATGTCAGAGAGAGTCCCATTGATTCAGATGGACACTGGTCCTGGGGATAGACTGTGGAGAAAGGTCAGAGAGAATCTCATTGACTCAGATAAACACTGGTCCTGGGGATAGACTGGGGAGAAAGGTCAGTGAGAGACCCATTGACTCAGATACACACTGGTCCTGGGGGTCTGGGGAGAAAGGTCAGAGAGAGTCCCATTGATTCAGATACACACTGGTCCTGGGGGATAGACTGTGAAGAAAGGTCAGAGAGAGTCCCATTGACTCAGATACACACTGGCCCTGGGGGACTGGGGAGAAAGGTCAGAGAGTCCCTTTGACTCAGATACACACTGGTCCTGGGGATAGACTGGGGAGAAAGATCAGAGAGAGTCCCATTGACTCAGATACACACTGGTCCTGGGGGACTGGATAGAAAGGTCAGAGAGAATCCCATTGAATCAGATAAACACTGGTCCTGGGGGACTGGGAAGAAAGGTCAGAGAGAGTCCCATTGACTCAGATACACACTGGTCCTGGGGGACTGGGGAGAAAGGTCAGAGAGCGTGCCATTGACTCAGATTTACACTTGTCCTGGGGTTCGACTGGGGAGAAAGGTCAGAGAGAGTCACATTGACTCAGATACACACTGGCCCTGGGGATAAACTGGGGAGAAAGTTCAGGGAGTCCCATTGACTCAGATAAACACTGGTCCTGGGGATAGACTGGGGAGAAAGGTCAGAGAGAGTCCCATTGACTCAGATACACACTGGTCCTGGGGATATACTGGGGAGAAATGTCAGAGAGAGTCTCATTGCCTCAGATACACACTGGTCCTCGGGGACTGGGGAGAAAGGTCAGAGAGAGTCCCATTGACTCAGATAAACACTGGTCCTGGGGATAGATTGGGGAGAAAGGTCAGACAGAGTCCCATTGACTCAGATACACACTGGTCCTGGGGGTCTGGGGAGAAACGTCAGAGAGAGTCCCATTGACTCAGATACACACTGGTCCTGGGGGATAGAGTGCGGAGAAAGGTCAGAGAGAGTTGCATTGACTCAGATAAACACTGGTCCTGTGGATAGACTCGGGAGAAACGTCAGAGAGTCCCTTTGACTCAGATACGCACTGGTCCTGGGGATAGACTAGGAGAAAGGTCAGAGAGAGTCCCATTGACTCAGATACACACTGGGCCTGGGGATAGACTGGGGAGAAAGGTCAGAGAGTCCCATTGACTCAGATGCACATTGGTCCTGGGGATAGACTGGGGAGAAAGGTCAGAGAGATTCCAATTGACTCAGATACACACTGGTCCTGGGGGATAGTCTGGGGAGAAAGGTCAGAGAGAGTCCCATTGACTCAGATACACATTGGTCCTGGGGGTCTGGGGAGAAAGGTCAGAGAAGGTCCCATTGACTCAGATGGACACTGAACCTGGGGATAGACTGTGGAGAAAGGTCAGAGAGAGTCCCATTGACTCAGATGAACACTGGTCCTGGGGGTCCGGGAGAAAGGATAGAGAGAGTCCCATTGACTCAGATAAACATTGGTCCTGGGGATAGATTGGGGAGAAAGGTCAGACAGAGTCCCATTGACTCAGATACACACTGGTCCTGGGGGTCTGGGGAGAAAGGTCAGAGAGAGTCCCATTGACTCAGATACACACTGGTACAGGGGGTATGGGGAGAAAGGTCAGAGAGAGTCCCATTGAGTCAGACACACACTGGTCCTGGGAGATAGATGGGGAGAAAGGTCAGAGAGAGTCCCATTGACTCAGATACACATTGGTCCTGGGGATAGACTGGGGAGCAAGGTCAGAGAGAGTCCAATTGACTCAGAAAAACACTGGTCCTGGGGATAGACTGAGGAGAAAGGTCAGAGAGAGTCCCATTGACTCAGATACAAACTGGTCCTGGGGATAGACTGGGGAGAAAGGTCAGAGAGAGTCCCATTGAATCAGATAAACACTGGTCCTGGGGATAGACTGGGGAGAAAGGTCAGCGAGAGTCCCATTGACTCAGATACACACTGGTCCTGGGGGATAGAGTGGGGAGAAAGGTCAGAGAGATTCCCATTGACTCAGATAAACACTGGTCCTGTGGATAGACTGGGGAGAAACGTCAGAGAGTCCCATTGACTCAGATACGCACTGGTCCTGGGGATAGACTGGGGAGAAAGGTCAGAGAGAGTCCCATTGACTCAGATACACACTGGTCCTGGGGATAGACTGGGGAGAAAGGTCAGAGAGTCCCATTGACTCAGATGCACATTGGTCCTGGGGATAGACTGGGGAGAAAGGTCAGAGAGATTCCAATTGACTCAGATACACACTGGTCCTGGGGGATAGTCTGGGGATAAAGGTCAGCGAGAGTCCCATTGACTCAGATACACACTGGTACAGGGGGTCTGGGGAGAAAGGTCAAAGAGAGTCCCATTGATTCAGATACACACTGGTCCTGGGGGATAGATGGGGAGAAAGGTCAGAGAGAGTCCCATTGACTCAGATACACATTGGTCCTGGGGACAGACTGGGGAACAAGGTCAGAGAGAGTCCCATTGACTCAGAAAAACACTGGTCCTGGGGATAGACTGGGGAGAAAGGTCAGAGAGAGTCCCATTGACTCAGATACACACTGGTCCTGTGGATAGACTGGGGAGAAAGGTCAGAGAGTGTTCCATTGACTCAGATAAACACTGGTCCTGGGGATAGACTGGGGATAAAGGTCAGAGAGAGTCCCATTGAGTCAGATACACACTGGTCCTGGGGATAGACTGGGGAGAAAGGTCAGCGCGAGTCACATTGACTGAGATACACACTGGTCCTGGGGGATAGAGTGGGGAGAATGGTCAGAGAGAGCCCCATTGACTCAGATAAACACTGGTCCTGGTGATAGACTGGGGAGAAACGTCAGAGAGTCCCATTGACTCAGATACGCACTGGTCCTGGGGATAGACTGTGGAGAAAGTTCAGAGAGAGTCCCATTGACTCAGATACACACTGGTCCTGGGGATAGACTGGGGAGAAAGGTCAGAGAGTCCAATTGACTCAGATGCACATTGGTCCTGGGGACAGACTGGGGAGAAAGTTCAGAGAGAGTCCAATTGACTCAGATACACACTGGTCCTGGGGATAGTCTGGGGAGAAAGGTCAGAGAGAGCCCCATTGACTCAGATAAAAACTGGTCCTGGGGATAGACTGGGGAGAAATGTCAGAGAGTCTCATTGACTCAGATAGACACTGGTCCTGGGGGTCTGCGGAGAAATGTCAGAGAGAGTCCCATTGATTCAGATGGACACTGGTCCTGGGGATAGACTGTGGAGAAAGGTCAGAGAGAATCTCATTGACTCAGATAAACACTGGTCCTGGGTCTAGACTGGGGAGAAAGGTCAGTGAGAGACCCATTGACTCAGATACACACTGGTCCTGGGCGTCTGGGGAGAAAGGTCAGAGAGAGTCCCATTGATTCAGATACACACTGGTCCTGGGGGATAGACTGGGGAGAAAGGTCAGAGAGAGTCCCATTGACTCAGATACACACTGGCCCTGGGGGACTGGGGAGAAAGGTCAGGGAGTCCCTTTGACTCAGATACACACTGGTCCTGGGGATAGACTGGGGATAAAGATCAGAGAGAGTCCCATTGACTCAGATACACACTGGTCCTGGGGGACTGGAAAGAAAGGTCAGAGAGAATCCCATTGACTCAGATAAACACTGGTCCTGGGTGACTGGGAAGAAAGGTCAGAGAGAGTCCCATTGACTCAGATACACACTGGTCCTGGGGGACTGGGGAGAAAGGTCAGAGAGCGTGCCATTGACTCAGATTTACACTTGTCCTGGGGTTCGACTGGGGAGAAAGGTCAGAGAGAGTCACATTGACTCAGATACACACTGGCCCTGGGGATAGACTTGGCAGAAAGATCAGAGAGAGTCCCATTGACTCAGATACGCACTGTTCCTGCGGATAAACTGGGGAGAAAGTTCAGGGAGTCCCATTGACTCAGATAAACACTGTTCCTGGGGATAGACTGGGGAGAAAGGTCAGAGAGAGTCCCATTGACTCAGATACACACTGGTCCTGGGGATAGACTGGGGAGAAATGTCAGAGAGAGTCTCATTGCCTCAGATACACACTGGTCCTCGGGGACTGGGGAGAAAGTTCAGAGAGAGTTCCATTGACTCAGATACACACTGGTCCTGGGGAAAGTCTTGGGAGAAAGGTCAGAGAGAGTCCCATTGACTCAGATACACACTGGTCCTGGGGATAGACTGGGGAGAAAGGTCAGCGAGAGTCCCATTGACTCAGATACACACTGGTCCTGGGGGATAGAGTGGGGAGAAACGTCAGAGAGTCCCATTGACTCAGATACGCACAGGTCCTGGGGATAGACTGGGGAGAAAGTTCAGAGAATCCCATTGCCTCAGATACACACTGGTTCTGGGGTTAGACTGGGGAGAAAGGACAGAGAGTCCCATTGACTCAGATGCACATTGGTCCTGGGGATAGACTGGGGAGAAATGTCAGAGAGTCCCATTGACTCAGATACACACTGGTCCTGGGGGTCTGGGGAGAAATGTCAGAGAGCGTCCCATTGATTCAGATCGACACTGGTCCTGGGGATATACTGTGGAGAAAGGTCAGAGAGAATCCCATTGTCTCAGATAAACACTGGTCCTGGGGATAGACTGGGGAGAAAGGTCAGTGAGAGTCCCATTGACTCAGATACACACTGGTCCTGGGGGTCTGGGGAGAAAGGTCAGAGAGAGTCCCATTGACTCAGATACACACTGGTCCTTGGGGATAGACTGGGGAGAAAGGTCAGAGAGAGTCCCATTGACTCAGATACACACTGGCCCTGGGGGACTGGGGAGAAAGGTCAGAGAGTCCCTTTGACTCAGATACACTTTGGTCCTGGGGATAGACTGGGGAGAAAGATCAGAGAGAGTCCCATTGACTCAGATACACACTGGTCCTGGGGATAGACTTGGCAGAAAGATCAGAGAGTGTCCCATTGACTCAGATACATACTGGTCCTGGGGGACTGGGAAGAAAGGTCAGAGAGATTCACATTGACTCAGATACACGCTGGTCCTGGGGGAATGGGGAGAAAGGTCATAGAGCGTCCCATTGACTCAGATTTACACTTGTCCTGGGGTTCGACTGGGGAGAAATTTCAGAGAGAGTCACATTGACTCAGATACACACTGGTCCTGGGGATAGACTTGGAAGAAAGATCAGAGAGAGTCCCATTGACTCAGATACACATTGGTCCTGGGGATAGACTGGGGAGAAAGGTCAGAGAGTCCCATTGACTCTGATAAACACTGGTCCTGGGGATAGACTGGGGAGAAAGGTCAGAGAGAGTCCCATTGACTCAGATACACACTGGACCTGGGGATAGACTGGGGAGAAATGTCAGAGAGAGTCCCATTGACTCAGATACACACTGGTCCTGGGGGACTGGGGAGAAAGGTCAGAGAAAGTTGCATTGACTCAGATAGACACTGGTCCTGGGGATAGATTTGGCAGAAAGATCAGAGAGTGTCCCATTGATTCAGATACACACTGGTCCTGGGGATAGACTTGGCAGAAAGATCAGAGAGTGTCCCATTGACTCAGATACATACTGGTCCTGGGGGACTGGGGGGAAATGTCAGAGAGCGTCCCATTGACTCAGATACACACTGGTCCTGGGGATAGACTGGGGAGAAAGGTCAGAGAGAGTCCCAATGACTCACATACTCACTGGTCCTGGGGGTCTGGGGAGAAAGGTCAGGGAGAGTTCCATTGACTCAGATACACACTGGTCCTGGGGATAGACTTGGTAGAAAGATCAGAGAGTGTCCCATTGACTCAGAAACACAGTGGTCCTGGGGGTCTGGGGAGAAAGTTCAGGGAGTCCCATTGACTCAGATATACATTGGTCCTGGGGATAGAGTGCGGAGAAAGGTCAGAGAGAGTCGCATTGACTCAGATACACACTGGTCCTGGGGATAGACTGGGGAGAAAGGTCAGAGAGTCCCATTGACTCAGATACCCACTGGTCCTGGGGGACTGGGGAGAAAGGTCAGAGAGAGTCCCATTGACTCAGATAGACACTGGTCCTGGGGGACTCGGGAGAAAGGTCAGAGAAAGTTCCATTGACTCAGATACACACTGGTCCTGGGGATAGACTTGGTAGAAAGATCAGAGAGTGTCCCATTGACTCAGAAACACAGTGGTCCTGGGGGTCTGGGGAGAAAGTTCAGGGAGTCCCATTGACTCAGATATACATTGGTCCTGGGGATAGAGTGCGGAGAAAGGTCAGAGAGAGTCGCATTGACTCAGATACACACTGGTCCTGGGGATAGACTGGGGAGAAACGTCAGAGAATCCCATTGACTCAGATACGCACTGGTCCTGGGGATAGACTGGGGAGAAAGTTCAGAGAATCCCATTGACTCAGATACACAATGGTCCTGGGGTTAGACTGGGGAGAAAGGTAAGAGAGTCCCATTGACTCAGATGCACATTGGTCCTGGGGATAGACTGGGGAGAAAGGTCAGAAAGAGTCCAAATGACTCAGATGCACACTGGTCCTGGGGGATAGTCTGGGGAGAAAGTTCAGAGAGAGCCCCATTGACTCAGATAAAAACTGGTCCTGGGGATAGACTGGGGAGAAATGTCAGAGAGTCCCATTGACTCAGATACAAACTGGTCCTGGGGGTCCGCGGAGAAATGTCAGAGAGCGTCCCATTGAATCAGATCGACACTGGTGCTGGGGATAGACTGAGGAGAAAGGTCAGAGAGAATCCCATTGTCTCAGATAAACACTGGTCCTGGGGATAGACTGGGGAGAAAGGTCAGTGAGAGTCCCATTGACTCAGATACACACTGGTCCTGGGGGTCTGGGGAGAAAGGTCAGAGAGAGTCCCATTGACTCAGATACACACTGGTACTGGGGGATAGACTGGGGAGAAAGGTCAGAGAGAGTCCCATTGACTCAGATACACACTGGCCCTGGGGGACTGGGGAGAAAGGTCAGAGAGTCCCTTTGACTCAGATACACATTGGTCCTGGGGATAGACTGGGGAGAAAGATCAGAGAGAGTCCCATTGACTCAGATACACACCGGTCCTGGGGATAGACTTGGCAGAAAGATCAGAGAGTGTCCTATTGACTCAGATACATACTGGTCCTGGGGGACTGGGAAGAAAGGTCAGAGAGAGTCCCATTGACTCAGATACACGCTGGTCCTGGGGGAATGGGGAGAAATGTCAGAGAGTCCCATTGACTCAGATACACACTGGTCCTGGGGGTCCGCGGAGAAATGTCAGAGAGCGTCCCATTGATTCAGATCGATACTGGTCCTGGGGATAGACTTTGGAGAAAGGTCAGAGAGAATCCCATTGTCTCAGATAAACACTGGTCCTGGGGATAGACTGGGGAGAAAGGTCAGTGAGAGTCCCATTGACTCAGATACACACTAGTCCTGGGGGTCTGGGGAGAAAGGTCAGAGAGAGTCCCATTGACTCAGATACACACTGGTCCTGGGGGATAGACTGGGGAGAAAGGTCAGAGAGAGTCCCATTGACTCAGATACACACTGGCCCTGGGGGACTGGGGAGAAAGGTCAGAGAGTCCCTTTGACTCAGATACACATTGTTCCTGGGGATAGACTGGGGAGAAAGATCAGAGAGAGTCCCATTGACTCAGATACACACCGGTCCTGGGGATAGACTTGGCAGAAAGTTCAGAGATTGTCCCATTGACTCAGATACATACTGGTCCTGGGGGACTGGGAAGAAAGGTCAGAGAGAGTCCCATTGACTCAGATACACGCTGGTCCTGGGGGAATGGGGAAAAAGTTCAGAGAGCTTCCCATTGACTCAGATTTACACTTGTCCTGGGGTTCGACTGGGGAGAAAGGTCAGAGAGAGTCACATTGACTCAGATACACACTGGTCCTGGGGATAGACTTGGGAGAAAGATCAGAGTGAGTCCCATTGACTCAGATACACACTGGTCCTGGGGATAGACTGGGGAGAAAGGTCAGAGAGAGTCCCATTGACTCAGATACACACTGGAACTGGGGTTAGACTGGGGAGAAATGTCAGAGAGAGTCCCATTGACTCAGATACACACTGGTCCTGGGGGATAGAGTGGGGAGAATGGTCAGAGAGAGCCCCATTGACTCAGATAAATACTGGTCCTGGGGATAGACTGGGGAGAAAAGTCAGAGAGAGTCCCATTGACTCAGATACACACTGGTCCTGGGGATAGACTGGGGAGAAATGTCAGAGAGAGTCTCATTGCCTCAGATACACACTGGTCCTCGGGGACTGGGGAGAAAGTTCAGAGCGAGTTCCATTGACTCAGATACACACTGGTCCTGGGGAAAGTCTTGGAAGAAAGGTCAGAGAGAGTCCCATTGACTCAGATACACACTGGTCCTGGGGATAGACTGGGGAGAAAGGTCAGCGAGAGTCCCATTGACTCAGATACACACTGGTCCTGGGGGATAGAGTGGGGAGAAACGTCAGAGAGTCCCATTGACTCAGATACGCACTGGTCCTGGGGATAGACTGGGGAGAAAGTTCAGAGAATCCCATTGACTCAGATACACACTGGTTCTGGGGTTAGACTGGGGAGAAAGGACAGAGAGTCCCATTGACTCAGATGCACATTGGTCCTGGGGATAGACTGGGGAGAAATGTCAGAGAGTCCCATTGACTCAGATACACACTGGTCCTGGGGGTCTGGGGAGAAATGTCAGAGAGCGTCCCATTGATTCAGATCGACACTGGTCCTGGGGATAGACTTGGTAGAAAGATCAGAGAGTGTCCCATTGACTCAGATACATACTGGTCCTGGGGGACTGGGAAGAAAGGTCAGAGAGAGTCCCATTGACTCAGATACACGCTGGTCCTGGGGGAATGGGGAGAAATGTCAGAGAGTCCCATTGACTCAGATACACACTGGTCCTGGGGGTCCGCGGAGAAATGTCAGAGAGCGTCCCATTGATTCAGATCGATACTGGTCCTGGGGATAGACTGTGGAGAAAGGTCAGAGAGAATCCCATTGTCTCAGATAAACACTGGTCCTGGGGATAGACTGGGGAGAAAGGTCAGTGAGAGTCCCATTGACTCAGATACACACTGGTCCTGGGGGTCTGGGGAGAAAGGTCAGAGAGAGTCCCATTGATTCAGATACACACTGGTCCTGGGGGATAGACTGGGGAGAAAGGTCAGAGAGAGTCCCATTGACTCAGATACACACTGGCCCTGGGGGACTGGGGAGAAAGGTCAGAGAGTCCCTTTGACTCAGATACACATTGGTCCTGGGGATTGACTGGGGAGAAAGATCAGAGAGAGTCCCATTGACTCAGATACACACCGGTCCTGGGGATAGACTTGGCAGAAAGTTCAGAGAGTGTCCCATTGACTCAGATACATACTGGTCCTGGGGGACTGGGAAGAAAGGTCAGAGAGAGTCCCATTGACTCAGATACACGCTGGTCCTGGGGGAATGGGGATAAAGTTCAGAGAGCTTCCCATTGACTCAGATTTACACTTGTCCTGGGGTTCGACTGGGGAGAAAGGTCAGAGAGAGTCACATTGACTCAGATACACACTGGTCCTGGGGATAGACTTGGGAGAAAGATCAGAGTGAGTCCCATTGACTCAGATACACACTGGTCCTGGGGTTGACTGGGGAGAAATGTCAGAATGTCCCATTGACTCAGATAAACACTGGTCCTGGGGATAGACTGGGGAGAAAGGTCAGAGAGAGTCCCATTGACTCAGATACACACTGGACCTGGGGTTAGACTGGGGAGAAATGTCAGAGAGAGTCCCATTGACTCAGATACACACTGGTCCTGGGGGACTGGGGAGAAAGGTCAGAGAAAGTTCCATTGACACAGATAGACACTGGTCCTGGGGATAGACTTGGCAGAAAGATCAGAGAATGTCCCATTGACTCAGATACACACTGGTCCTGGGGATAGACTTGGCAGAAAGATCAGAGAGTGTCCCATTGACTCAGATACATACTGGTCCTGGGGGACTGGGGAGAAATGTCAGAGAGCGTCCCATTGACTCAGATACACACTGGTCCTGGGGATAGACTGGGGAGAAAGGTCAGAGAGAGTCCCATTGACTCACATACACACTGGCCCTGGGGGTCTAGGGAGAAAGATCAGGAAGAGTTCCATTGACTCAGATACACACTGGTCCTGGGGATAGACTTGGTAGAAAGATCAGAGAGTGTCCCATTGACTCAGAAACACAGTGGTCCTGTGGGACTGCGGAGAAAGGTCAGGGAGTCCCATTGACTCAGATACACATTGGTCCTGGGGATAGACTGCGGAGAAAGGTCAGAGAGAGTCGCATTGACTCAGATACACACTGGTCCTGGGGATAGACTGGGGAGAAAGGTCAGAGAGTCCCATTGACTCAGATAGCCACTGGTCCTGGGGGACTGGGGAGAAAGGTCAGAGAGTGTCCCATTGACTCAGATAGACACTGGTCCTGGGGGACTGGGGAGAAAGGTCAGAGAAAGTTCCATTGACTCAGATAGACACTGGTCCTGGGGATAGACTTGGCAGAAAGATCAGAGAGTGTCCCATTGACTCAGATACACACTGGTCCTGGGGATAGACTTGGCAGAAAGATCAGAGAGTGTCCCATTGACTCAGATACATACTGGTCCTGGGGGACTGGGGAGAAATGTCAGAGAGCGTCCCATTGACTCAGATACACACTGGTCCTGGGGATAGACTGGGGAGAAAGCTCAGAGAGAGTCCCATTGACTCACATACTCACTGGTCCTGGGGGTCTGGGGAGAATGGTCAGGGAGAGTTCCATTGACTCAGATACACACTGGTCCTGGGGATAACTTGGTAGAAAGATCAGAGAATGTCCCATTGACTCAGAAACACAGTGGTCCTGGGGGACTGGGGAGAAAGGTCATGGAGAGTCCCATTGACTCAGATACACACTGGTACAGTGGGTATGGGGAGAACGGTCAGAGAGAGTCCCATTGACTCAGATACACACTGGTCCTGGGAGATAGATGGGGAGAAAGGTCAGAGAGAGTCCCATTGACTCAGGTACACATTGGCCCTGGGGATAGACTGGGGAGCAAGGTCAAAGAGAGTCCCATTGACTCAGAAAAACACTGGTCCTGGGGATAGACTGAGGAGAAAGGTCAGAGATAGTCCCATTGACTCAGATACACACTGGTCCTGGGGATAGATTGGGGAGAAAGGTCAGAGAGAGTCCCATTGAATCAGATAAACACTGGTCCTGGGGATAGACTGGGGAGAAAGGTCAGCGAGAGTTCCATTGATTCAGATACACACTGGCCCTGGGGGATAGAGTGGGGAGAAAGGTCAGAGAGAGTCCCATTGACTCAGATAAACACTGGTCCTGTGGATAGACTGGGGAGAAACGTCAGAGAGTCCCATTGACTCAGATACGCACTGGTCCTGGGGATAGACTGGGGAGAAAGGTCACAGAGAGTCCCATTGACTCAGATACACACTGGTCCTGGGGATAGATGGGGGGAAAGGTCAGAGAGATTCCAATTGACTCAGATACACACTGGTCCTGAGGGATAGTCTGGGGAGAAAGGTCAGAGAGAGTCCCATTGACTCAGATACACACTGGTACAGGGGGTCTGGGGAGAAAGGTCAAAGAGAGTCCTTTTGACTCAGATGCACACTGGTCCTGGGGGATAGATGGGGAGAAAGGTCAGAGAGAGTCCCATTGACTCAGATACACATTGGTCCTGGGGACAGACTGGGGAACAAGGTCAGATAGAGTCCCATTGACTCTGACAAACACTGGTCCTGTGGATAGACTGGGGAGAAAGTTCAGAGAGAGTCCCATTGAGTCAGATACACACTGGTCCTGGGGATAGACTGGGGAGAAAGGTCAGCGAGAGTCACATTGACTCAGATACACACTGGTCCTGGGGATAGACTTGGGAGAAAGATCAGAGAGAGTCCCATTGACTCAGATACACACTGGTCCTGGGGACAGACTGGGGAGAAAAGTCAGAGAGTCCCATTGACTCAGATAAACACTGGTCCTGGGGAAAGACTGGGGAGAAAGGTCAGAGAGAGTCCCATTGACTCAGATACACACTGGACCTGGGGATAGACTGGGGAAAAATGTCAGAGAGAGTCCCATTGACTCAGATACACACTGGTCCTGGGGGACAGGGAAGAAAGGTCAGAGAAAGTTCCATTGACTCAGATAGACACTGGTCCTGTCGATAGACTTGGCAGAAAGATCAGAGAGTGTCCCATTGACTCAGATACACACTGGTCCTGGGGATAGACTGGGGAGAAAGGTCAGAGAGTCCCATTGACTCAGATACCCACTGGTCTTGGGGGACTGGGGAGAAAGGTCAGAGAGAGTCCCATTGACTCAGATAGACACTGGTCCTGGGGGACTGGGGAGAAAGTTCAGAGAAAGTTCCATTGACTCAGATAGACACTGGTCCTGGGGATAGACTTGGCAGAAAGATCAGAGAGTGTTCCATTGACTCAGATACACACTGGTCCTGGGGATAGACTTGGCAGAAAGATCAGAGAGTGTCCCATTGACTCAGATACATACTGGTCCTGGGGGACTGGGGAGAAATGTCAGAGAGCGTCCCATTGACTCAGATACACACTGGTCCTGGGGATAGACTGGGGAGAAAGGTCAGAGAGAGTCCCATTGACTCACATACACACTGGCCCTGGGGGTCTAGGGAGAAAGATCAGGAAGAGTTCCATTGACTCAGATACACACTGGTCCTGGGGATAGACTTGGTAGAAAGATCAGAGAGTGTCCCATTGACTCAGAAACACAGTGGTCCTGTGGGACTGCGGAGAAAGGTCAGGGAGTCCCATTGACTCAGATACACATTGGTCCTGGGGATAGACTGCGGAGAAAGGTCAGAGAGAGTCGCATTGACTCAGATACACACTGGTCCTGGGGATAGACTGGGGAGAAAGGTCAGAGAGTCCCATTGACTCAGATAGCCACTGGTCCTGGGGGACTGGGGAGAAAGGTCAGAGAGTGTCCCATTGACTCAGATAGACACTGGTCCTGGGGGACTGGGGAGAAAGGTCAGAGAAAGTTCCATTGACTCAGATAGACACTGGTCCTGGGGATAGACTTGGCAGAAAGATCAGAGAGTGTCCCATTGACTCAGATACACACTGGTCCTGGGGATAGACTTGGCAGAAAGATCAGAGAGTGTCCCATTGACTCAGATACATACTGGTCCTGGGGGACTGGGGAGAAATGTCAGAGAGCGTCCCATTGACTCAGATACACACTGGTCCTGGGGATAGACTGGGGAGAAAGCTCAGAGAGAGTCCCATTGACTCACATACTCACTGGTCCTGGGGGTCTGGGGAGAATGGTCAGGGAGAGTTCCATTGACTCAGATACACACTGGTCCTGGGGATAACTTGGTAGAAAGATCAGAGAATGTCCCATTGACTCAGAAACACAGTGGTCCTGGGGGACTGGGGAGAAAGGTCATGGAGAGTCCCATTGACTCAGATACACACTGGTACAGTGGGTATGGGGAGAACGGTCAGAGAGAGTCCCATTGACTCAGATACACACTGGTCCTGGGAGATAGATGGGGAGAAAGGTCAGAGAGAGTCCCATTGACTCAGGTACACATTGGCCCTGGGGATAGACTGGGGAGCAAGGTCAAAGAGAGTCCCATTGACTCAGAAAAACACTGGTCCTGGGGATAGACTGAGGAGAAAGGTCAGAGATAGTCCCATTGACTCAGATACACACTGGTCCTGGGGATAGACTGGGGAGAAAGGTCAGAGAGAGTCCCATTGAATCAGATAAACACTGGTCCTGGGGATAGACTGGGGAGAAAGGTCAGCGAGAGTTCCATTGATTCAGATACACACTGGCCCTGGGGGATAGAGTGGGGAGAAAGGTCAGAGAGAGTCCCATTGACTCAGATAAACACTGGTCCTGTGGATAGACTGGGGAGAAACGTCAGAGAGTCCCATTGACTCAGATACGCACTGGTCCTGGGGATAGACTGGGGAGAAAGGTCACAGAGAGTCCCATTGACTCAGATACACACTGGTCCTGGGGATAGATGGGGGGAAAGGTCAGAGAGATTCCAATTGACTCAGATACACACTGGTCCTGAGGGATAGTCTGGGGAGAAAGGTCAGAGAGAGTCCCATTGACTCAGATACACACTGGTACAGGGGGTCTGGGGAGAAAGGTCAAAGAGAGTCCTTTTGACTCAGATGCACACTGGTCCTGGGGGATAGATGGGGAGAAAGGTCAGAGAGAGTCCCATTGACTCAGATACACATTGGTCCTGGGGACAGACTGGGGAACAAGGTCAGATAGAGTCCCATTGACTCTGACAAACACTGGTCCTGTGGATAGACTGGGGAGAAAGTTCAGAGAGAGTCCCATTGAGTCAGATACACACTGGTCCTGGGGATAGACTGGGGAGAAAGGTCAGCGAGAGTCACATTGACTCAGATACACACTGGTCCTGGGGATAGACTTGGGAGAAAGATCAGAGAGAGTCCCATTGACTCAGATACACACTGGTCCTGGGGACAGACTGGGGAGAAAAGTCAGAGAGTCCCATTGACTCAGATAAACACTGGTCCTGGGGAAAGACTGGGGAGAAAGGTCAGAGAGAGTCCCATTGACTCAGATACACACTGGACCTGGGGATAGACTGGGGAAAAATGTCAGAGAGAGTCCCATTGACTCAGATACACACTGGTCCTGGGGGACAGGGAAGAAAGGTCAGAGAAAGTTCCATTGACTCAGATAGACACTGGTCCTGTCGATAGACTTGGCAGAAAGATCAGAGAGTGTCCCATTGACTCAGATACACACTGGTCCTGGGGATAGACTGGGGAGAAAGGTCAGAGAGTCCCATTGACTCAGATACCCACTGGTCTTGGGGGACTGGGGAGAAAGGTCAGAGAGAGTCCCATTGACTCAGATAGACACTGGTCCTGGGGGACTGGGGAGAAAGTTCAGAGAAAGTTCCATTGACTCAGATAGACACTGGTCCTGGGGATAGACTTGGCAGAAAGATCAGAGAGTGTTCCATTGACTCAGATACACACTGGTCCTGGGGATAGACTTGGCAGAAAGATCATAGAGTGTCCCATTGACTCAGATACATACTGGTCCTGGGGGACTGGGGATAAATGTCAGAGAGCGTCCCATTGACTCAGATACGCACTGATCCTGGGGATAGACAGTGGAGAAAGTTCAGAGAGAGTCCCATTGACTCAGATACACACTGGTCCTGGGGATAGACTGGGGAGAAATGTCAGAGAGTCTCATTGACACAGATACACACTGGTCCTGGGGGTCTGGGGAGAAATGTCAGAGAGAGTCCCATTGATTCAGATACACACTGGTCCTGGGGGATAGACTGGGGAGAAAGTCAGAGTGAGACCCATTGACTCAGATACACACTGACCCTGGGGGACTGGGGAGAAAGGTCAGAGAGTCCCTTTGACTCAGATACACACTGGTCCTGGGGATAGACTGGGGAGAAAGATCAGAGAGAGTCCCATTGACTCAGATACACACTGGTCCTGGGGGACTGGAAAGAAAGGTCAGAGAGAATCCCATTGACTCAGATAAACACTGGTCCTGGGGGACTGGGAAGAAAGGTCAGAGAGAGTCCCATTGACTCAGATACACATTGGTCCTGGGGGACTGGGGAGAAAGGTCAGAGAGCGTGCCATTGACTCAGATTTACACTTGCCCTGGGGTTCGACTGGGGAGAAAGGTCAGAGAGAGTCACATTGACTCAGATACACACTGGACCTGGGCATAGACTTGGGAGAAAGATCAGAGAGAGTCCCATTGACTCAGATACGCACTGGTCCTGGGGATAAACTGGGGAGAAAGTTCAGGGAGTCCCATTGACTCAGATAAATACTGGTCCTGGGGATAGACTGGGGAGAAAGGTCAGAGAGAGTCCCATTGACTCAGATACACACTGGTCCTGGGGATAGACTGGGGAGAAATGTCAGAGAGAGTCTCATTGACTCAGATACACACTGGTCCTCGGGGACTGGGGAGAAAGGTCAGAGAGAGTTCCATTGACTCAGATACACACTGGTCCTGGGGAAAGTCTTGGGAGAAAGGTCAGAGAGAGTCCCATTGACTCAGATACACAGTGGTCCTGGGGATAGACTGGGGAGAAAGGTCAGCGAGACTCCCATTGACTCAGATACACACTGGTCCTGGGGGATAGAGTGGGGAGAAAGGTCAGAGAGAGTCAAATTGACTCAGATAAACACTGGTCCTGGGGATAGACTGGGGAGAAACGTCAGAGAGTCCCATTGACTCAGATACGCACTGGTCCTGGGGATAGACTGGGGAGAAAGTTCAGAGAATCCCATTGACTCAGATACACACTGGTCCAGGGGATAGACTGGGGAGAAGGTTCAGAGGGTCCCATTGACTCAGATGCACATTGGTCCTGGGGATAGACTGGGGAGAAAGGTCAGAGAGAGTCCAATTGACTCAGATACACACGGGTCCTGGGGGATAGTCTGGGGAGAAAGTTCAGAGAGAGCCCCATTGACTCAGATAAAACTGGTCCTGGGGATAGACTGGGGAGAAATGTCAGAGAGTCCCATTGACTCAGATACACACTGGTACTGGGGGTCTGGGGAGAAATGTCAGAGAGCGTCCCATTGAATCAGATCGACACTGGTCCTGGGGATAGACTGTGGAGAAAGGTCAGAGAGAATCCCATTGTCTCAGATAAACACTGGTCCTGGGGATAGACTGGGGAGAAAGGTCAGTGAGAGTCCCATTGACTCAGATACACACTGGTCCTGGGGGTCTGGGGTGAAAGGTCAGAGAGAGTCCCATTGACTCAGATACATACTGGTCCTGGGGGATAGACTGGGGAGAAAGGTCAGAGAGTCCCTTTGACTCAGATACACATTGGTCCTGGGGATAGACTGGGGAGAAAGATCAGAGAGAGTCCCATTGCCTCCGATACACACTGGTCCTGGGGATAGACTTGGCAGAAAGATCAGAGAGTGTTCCATTGACTCAGATACATACTGGTCCTGGGGGACTGGGAAGAAAGGTCAGAAAGAGTCCCATTGACTCAGATACACACTGGTCCTGGGGGAATGGGGAGAAAGGTCAGAGAGCGTCCCATTGACTCAGATTTACACTTGTCCTGGGGTTCGACTGGGGAGAAAGGTCAGAGAGAATCACATTGACTCAGATACACACTGGTCCTGGGGATAGACTTGGGAGAAAGATCAGAGAGAGTCCCATTGACTCAGATACACACTGGTCCTGGGGATAGACTTGGCAGAAAGATCAGAGAGTGTCCCATTGACTCAGATACATACTGGTCCTGGGGGACTGGGGATAAATGTCAGAGAGCGTCCCATTGACTCAGATACGCACTGATCCTGGGGATAGACAGTGGAGAAAGTTCAGAGAGAGTCCCATTGACTCAGATACACACTGGTCCTGGGGATAGATTGGGGAGAAAGGTCAGAGAGTCCAATTGGCTCAGATGCACATTGGTCCTGGGGATAGACTGGGGAGAAAGGTCAGAGAGAATCCAATTGACTCAGATACGCACTGATCCTGGGGATAGACAGTGGAGAAAGTTCAGAGAGAGTCCCATTGACTCAGATAAAAACTGGTCCTGGGGATAGACTGGGGAGAAATGTCAGAGAGTCTCATTGACACAGATACACACTGGTCCTGGGGGTCTGGGGAGAAATGTCAGAGAGAGTCCCATTGAATCAGATACACACTGGTCCTGGGGGATAGACTGGGGAGAAAGTCAGAGTGAGACCCATTGACTCAGATACACACTGACCCTGGGGGACTGGGGAGAAAGGTCAGAGAGTCCCTTTGACTCAGATACACACTGGTCCTGGGGATATTCTGGGGAGAAAGATCAGAGAGAGTCCCATTGACTCAGATACACACTGGTCCTGGGGGACTGGAAAGAAAGGTCAGAGAGAATCCCATTGACTCAGATAAACACTGGTCCTGGGGGACTGGGAAGAAAGGTCAGAGAGAGTCCCATTGACTCAGATACACATTGGTCCTGGGGGACTGGGGAGAAAGGTCAGAGAGCGTGCCATTGACTCAGATTTACACTTGCCCTGGGGTTCGACTGGGGAGAAAGGTCAGAGAGAGTCACATTGACTCAGATACACACTGGACCTGGGCATAGACTTGGGAGAAAGATCAGAGAGAGTCCCATTGACTCAGATACGCACTGGTCCTGGGGATAAACTGGGGAGAAAGTTCAGGGAGTCCCATTGACTCAGATAAATACTGGTCCTGGGGATAGACTGGGGAGAAATGTCAGAGAGAGTCCCATTGACTCAGATACACACTGGTCCTGGGGATAGACTGGGGAGAAATGTCAGAGAGAGTCTCATTGACTCAGATACACACTGGTCCTCGGGGACTGGGGAGAAAGGTCAGAGAGAGTTCCATTGACTCAGATACACACTGGTCCTGGGGAAAGTCTTGGGAGAAAGGTCAGAGAGAGTCCCATTGACTCAGATACACAGTGGTCCTGGGGATAGACTGGGGAGAAAGGTCAGCGAGACTCCCATTGACTCAGATACACACTGGTCCTGGGGGATAGAGTGGGGAGAAAGGTCAGAGAGAGTCAAATTGACTCAGATAAACACTGGTCCTGGGGATAGACTGGGGAGAAACGTCAGAGAGTCCCATTGACTCAGATACGCACTGGTCCTGGGGATAGACTGGGGAGAAAGTTCAGAGAATCCCATTGACTCAGATACACACTGGTCCAGGGGATAGACTGGGGAGAAGGTTCAGAGGGTCCCATTGACTCAGATGCACATTGGTCCTGGGGATAGACTGGGGAGAAAGGTCAGAGAGAGTCCAATTGACTCAGATACACACGGGTCCTGGGGGATAGTCTGGGGAGAAAAGTTCAGAGAGAGCCCCATTGACTCAGATAAAAACTGGTCCTGGGGATAGACTGGGGAGAAATGTCAGAGAGTCCCATTGACTCAGATACACACTGGTACTGGGGGTCTGGGGAGAAATGTCAGAGAGCGTCCCATTGAATCAGATCGACACTGGTCCTGGGGATAGACTGTGGAGAAAGGTCAGAGAGAATCCCATTGTCTCAGATAAACACTGGTCCTGGGGATAGACTGGGGAGAAAGGTCAGTGAGAGTCCCATTGACTCAGATACACACTGGTCCTGGGGGTCTGTGGTGAAAGGTCAGAGAGAGTCCCATTGACTCAGATACACACTGGTCCTGGGGGATAGACTGTGGAGAAAGGTCAGAGAGTCCCTTTGACTCAGATACACATTGGTCCTGGGGATAGACTGGGGAATAAGATCAGAGAGAGTCCCATTGCCTCAGATACACACTGGTCCTGGGGATAGACTTGGCAGAAAGATCAGAGAGTGTTCCATTGACTCAGATACATACTGGTCCTGGGGGACTGGGAAGAAAGGTCAGAAAGAGTCCCATTGACTCAGATGCACACTGGTCCTGGGGGAATGGGGAGAAAGGTCAGAGAGCGTCCCATTGACTCAGATTTACACTTGTCCTGGGGTTCGACTGGGGAGAAAGGTCAGAGAGAATCACATTGACTCAGATACACACTGGTCCTGGGGATAGACTTGGGAGAAAGATCAGAGAGAGTCCCATTGACTCAGATACACACTGGTCCTGGGGATAGACTGGGGAGAAAGGTCAGAGAGTCCCATTGACTCAGATAAACACTGGTCCTGGGGATAGACTGGGGAGAAATGTCAGAGAGAGTCCCATTGACTCAGATACACACTGGTCCTGGGGGACTGGGGAGAAAGGTCAGAGAAAGTTCCATTGACTCAGATAGACACTGGTCCTGTCGATAGACTTGGCAGAAAGATCAGAGAGTGTCCCATTGACTCAGATACACACTGGTCCTGGGGATACACTGGGGAGAAAGGTCAGAGAGTCCCATTGACTCAGATACACACTGGTCCTGGGGGAATGGGGAGAAAGGTCAGAGAGCGTCCCATTGACACAGATTTACACTTGTCCTGGGGTTCGACTGGGGAGAAAGGTCAGAGAGAGTCACATTGACTCAGATACACACTGGTCCTGGGGATAGACTTGGGAGAAAGATCAGAGAGAGTCCCATTGACTCAGATACACATTGATCCTGGGGATAGACTGGGGAGAAAGGTCAGAGAGTCCCATTGACTCAGATAAACACTGGTCCTGGGGATAGACTGGGGAGAAAGGTCAGAGAGAGTCCCATTGACTCAGATACACACTGGACCTGGGGATAGACTGGGGAGAAATGTCAGAGAGAGTGCCATTGACTCAGATACACACTGGTCCTGGGGGACTGGGGAGAAAGGTCAGAGAAAGTTCCATTGACTCAGATAGACACTGGTCCTGTCGATAGACTTGGCAGAAAGATCAGAGAGTGTCCCATTGACTCAGATACACACTGGTCCTGGAGATAGACTGGGGAGAAAGCTCAGAGAGTCCCATTGACTCAGATACCCACTGGTCCTGGGGGACTGGGGAGAAAGGTCAGAGAGAGTCCCATTGACTCAGATAGACACTGGTCCTGGGGGACTGGGGAGAAAGGTCAGAGAAAGTTCCATTGACTCAGATAGACACTGGTCCTGGGGATAGATTTGGCAGAAAGATCAGAGAGTGTTCCATTG
This sequence comes from Pristiophorus japonicus, assembly GCF_044704955.1. Lineage (NCBI taxonomy): Eukaryota > Metazoa > Chordata > Chondrichthyes > Pristiophoridae > Pristiophorus > Pristiophorus japonicus. Next base: position 788,484 of record NW_027251196.1, on the reverse strand, counting down.
AGTCAGATACACACTGGTCCTGGGGATAGACTTGGCAGAAAGATCAGAGAGTGTCCCATTGACTCAGATACATACTGGTCCTGGGGAACTGGGGAGAAATGTCAGAGAGCGTCCCATTGACTCAGATACACACTGGTCCTGGGGATAGACTGGGGAGAAAGGTCAGAGAGAGTCCCATTGACTCACATATTCACTGGTCCTGGGGGTCTGGGGAGAAAGGTCAGGGAGAGTTCCATTGACTCAGATACACACTGGTCCTGGGGATAGACTTGGTAGAAAGATCAGAGAGTGTCCCATTGACTCAGAAACACAGTGGTCCTGGGGGACTGGGGAGAAAGGTCAGGGAGTCCCATTGACTCAGATGCACACTGGTCCTGGGGATAGACTGTGGAGAAAGGTCAGAGAGAATCCCATTGTCTCAGATAAACACTGGTCCTGGGGATAGACTGGGGAGAAAGGTCAGTGAGAGTCCCATTGACTCAGATACACACTGGTCCTGGGGGTCTGGGGTGAAAGGTCAGAGAGAGTCCCATTGACTCAGATACATACTGGTCCTGGGGGATAGACTGGGGAGAAAGGTCAGAGAGTCCCTTTGACTCAGATACACATTGGTCCTGGGGATAGACTGGGGAGAAAGATCAGAGAGAGTCCCATTGCCTCCGATACACACTGGTCCTGGGGATAGACTTGGCAGAAAGATCAGAGAGTGTTCCATTGACTCAGATACATACTGGTCCTGGGGGACTGGGAAGAAAGGTCAGAAAGAGTCCCATTGACTCAGATACACACTGGTCCTGGGGGAATGGGGAGAAAGGTCAGAGAGCGTCCCATTGACTCAGATTTACACTTGTCCTGGGGTTCGACTGGGGAGAAAGGTCAGAGAGAATCACATTGACTCAGATACACACTGGTCCTGGGGATAGACTTGGGAGAAAGATCAGAGAGAGTCCCATTGACTCAGATACACACTGGTCCTGGGGATAGACTTGGCAGAAAGATCAGAGAGTGTCCCATTGACTCAGATACATACTGGTCCTGGGGGACTGGGGATAAATGTCAGAGAGCGTCCCATTGACTCAGATACGCACTGATCCTGGGGATAGACAGTGGAGAAAGTTCAGAGAGAGTCCCATTGACTCAGATACACACTGGTCCTGGGGATAGATTGGGGAGAAAGGTCAGAGAGTCCAATTGGCTCAGATGCACATTGGTCCTGGGGATAGACTGGGGAGAAAGGTCAGAGAGAATCCAATTGACTCAGATACGCACTGATCCTGGGGATAGACAGTGGAGAAAGTTCAGAGAGAGTCCCATTGACTCAGATAAAAACTGGTCCTGGGGATAGACTGGGGAGAAATGTCAGAGAGTCTCATTGACACAGATACACACTGGTCCTGGGGGTCTGGGGAGAAATGTCAGAGAGAGTCCCATTGATTCAGATACACACTGGTCCTGGGGGATAGACTGGGGAGAAAGTCAGAGTGAGACCCATTGACTCAGATACACACTGACCCTGGGGGACTGGGGAGAAAGGTCAGAGAGTCCCTTTGACTCAGATACACACTGGTCCTGGGGATATTCTGGGGAGAAAGATCAGAGAGAGTCCCATTGACTCAGATACACACTGGTCCTGGGGGACTGGAAAGAAAGGTCAGAGAGAATCCCATTGACTCAGATAAACACTGGTCCTGGGGGACTGGGAAGAAAGGTCAGAGAGAGTCCCATTGACTCAGATACACATTGGTCCTGGGGGACTGGGGAGAAAGGTCAGAGAGCGTGCCATTGACTCAGATTTACACTTGCCCTGGGGTTCGACTGGGGAGAAAGGTCAGAGAGAGTCACATTGACTCAGATACACACTGGACCTGGGCATAGACTTGGGAGAAAGATCAGAGAGAGTCCCATTGACTCAGATACGCACTGGTCCTGGGGATAAACTGGGGAGAAAGTTCAGGGAGTCCCATTGACTCAGATAAATACTGGTCCTGGGGATAGACTGGGGAGAAATGTCAGAGAGAGTCCCATTGACTCAGATACACACTGGTCCTGGGGATAGACTGGGGAGAAATGTCAGAGAGAGTCTCATTGACTCAGATACACACTGGTCCTCGGGGACTGGGGAGAAAGGTCAGAGAGAGTTCCATTGACTCAGATACACACTGGTCCTGGGGAAAGTCTTGGGAGAAAGGTCAGAGAGAGTCCCATTGACTCAGATACACAGTGGTCCTGGGGATAGACTGGGGAGAAAGGTCAGCGAGACTCCCATTGACTCAGATACACACTGGTCCTGGGGGATAGAGTGGGGAGAAAGGTCAGAGAGAGTCAAATTGACTCAGATAAACACTGGTCCTGGGGATAGACTGGGGAGAAACGTCAGAGAGTCCCATTGACTCAGATACGCACTGGTCCTGGGGATAGACTGGGGAGAAAGTTCAGAGAATCCCATTGACTCAGATACACACTGGTCCAGGGGATAGACTGGGGAGAAGGTTCAGAGGGTCCCATTGACTCAGATGCACATTGGTCCTGGGGATAGACTGGGGAGAAAGGTCAGAGAGAGTCCAATTGACTCAGATACACACGGGTCCTGGGGGATAGTCTGGGGAGAAAAGTTCAGAGAGAGCCCCATTGACTCAGATAAAAACTGGTCCTGGGGATAGACTGGGGAGAAATGTCAGAGAGTCCCATTGACTCAGATACACACTGGTACTGGGGGTCTGGGGAGAAATGTCAGAGAGCGTCCCATTGAATCAGATCGACACTGGTCCTGGGGATAGACTGTGGAGAAAGGTCAGAGAGAATCCCATTGTCTCAGATAAACACTGGTCCTGGGGATAGACTGGGGAGAAAGGTCAGTGAGAGTCCCATTGACTCAGATACACACTGGTCCTGGGGGTCTGTGGTGAAAGGTCAGAGAGAGTCCCATTGACTCAGATACACACTGGTCCTGGGGGATAGACTGTGGAGAAAGGTCAGAGAGTCCCTTTGACTCAGATACACATTGGTCCTGGGGATAGACTGGGGAATAAGATCAGAGAGAGTCCCATTGCCTCAGATACACACTGGTCCTGGGGATAGACTTGGCAGAAAGATCAGAGAGTGTTCCATTGACTCAGATACATACTGGTCCTGGGGGACTGGGAAGAAAGGTCAGAAAGAGTCCCATTGACTCAGATGCACACTGGTCCTGGGGGAATGGGGAGAAAGGTCAGAGAGCGTCCCATTGACTCAGATTTACACTTGTCCTGGGGTTCGACTGGGGAGAAAGGTCAGAGAGAATCACATTGACTCAGATACACACTGGTCCTGGGGATAGACTTGGGAGAAAGATCAGAGAGAGTCCCATTGACTCAGATACACACTGGTCCTGGGGATAGACTGGGGAGAAAGGTCAGAGAGTCCCATTGACTCAGATAAACACTGGTCCTGGGGATAGACTGGGGAGAAATGTCAGAGAGAGTCCCATTGACTCAGATACACACTGGTCCTGGGGGACTGGGGAGAAAGGTCAGAGAAAGTTCCATTGACTCAGATAGACACTGGTCCTGTCGATAGACTTGGCAGAAAGATCAGAGAGTGCCCCATTGCCTCAGATACACACTGGTCCTGGGGATACACTGGGGAGAAAGGTCAGAGAGTCCCATTGACTCAGATACACACTGGTCCTGGGGGAATGGGGAGAAAGGTCAGAGAGCGTCCCATTGACACAGATTTACACTTGTCCTGGGGTTCGACTGGGGAGAAAGGTCAGAGAGAGTCACATTGACTCAGATACACACTGGTCCTGGGGATAGACTTGGGAGAAAGATCAGAGAGAGTCCCATTGACTCAGATACACATTGATCCTGGGGATAGACTGGGGAGAAAGGTCAGAGAGTCCCATTGACTCAGATAAACACTGGTCCTGGGGATAGACTGGGGAGAAAGGTCAGAGAGAGTCCCATTGACTCAGATACACACTGGACCTGGGGATAGACTGGGGAGAAATGTCAGAGAGAGTGCCATTGACTCAGATACACACTGGTCCTGGGGGACTGGGGAGAAAGGTCAGAGAAAGTTCCATTGACTCAGATAGACACTGGTCCTGTCGATAGACTTGGCAGAAAGATCAGAGAGTGTCCCATTGACTCAGATACACACTGGTCCTGGGGATAGACTGGGGAGAAAGCTCAGAGAGTCCCATTGACTCAGATACCCACTGGTCCTGGGGGACTGGGGAGAAAGGTCAGAGAGAGTCCCATTGACTCAGATAGACACTGGTCCTGGGGGACTGGGGAGAAAGGTCAGAGAAAGTTCCATTGACTCAGATAGACACTGGTCCTGGGGATAGATTTGGCAGAAAGATCAGAGAGTGTTCCATTGAGTCAGATACACACTGGTCCTGGGGATAGACTTGGCAGAAAGATCAGAGAGTGTCCCATTGACTCAGATACATACTGGTCCTGGGGAACTGGGGAGAAATGTCAGAGAGCGTCCCATTGACTCAGATACACACTGGTCCTGGGGATAGACTGGGGAGAAAGGTCAGAGAGAGTCCCATTGACTCACATATTCACTGGTCCTGGGGGTCTGGGGAGAAAGGTCAGGGAGAGTTCCATTGACTCAGATACACACTGGTCCTGGGGATAGACTTGGTAGAAAGATCAGAGAGTGTCCCATTGACTCAGAAACACAGTGGTCCTGGGGGACTGGGGAGAAAGGTCAGGGAGTCCCATTGACTCAGATGCACACTGGTCCTGGGGATAGACTGCGGAGAAAGGTCAGAGAGAGTCGCATTGACTCAGATACACACTGGTCCTGGGGATAGACTGGGGAGAAAGGTCAGAGAGTCCCATTGACTCAGATTCCCACTGGTCCTGGGGGACTGGGGCGAAAGGTCAGAGAGAGTCCCATTGACTCAGATAGACACTGGTCCTGGGGATAGATTGTGGAGAAAGGACAGAGAGAGTCCCATTGCATCAGATAAACACTGGTCCTGGGGATATACTGGGGAGAAAGGTCAGAGAGAGTCCCATTGACTCAGATACACACTGGACCTGGGGATAGACTGGGGAGAAATGTCAGAGAGAGTCCCATTGACTCAGATACACACTGGTCCTGGGGGACTGGGGAGAAAGGTCAGAGAAAGTTCCATTGACACAGATAGACACTGGTCCTGGGGATAGACTTGGCAGAAAGATCAGAGAATGTCCCATTGACTCAGATACACACTGGTCCTGGGGATAGACTTGGCAGAAAGATCAGAGAGTGTCCCATTGACTCAGATACATACTGGTCCTGGGGGACTGGGGAGAAATGTCAGAGAGCGTCACATTGACTCAGATACACACTGGTCCAGGGGATAGACTGGGGAGAAAGGTCAGAGAGAGTCCCATTGACTCATACACACTGGCCCTGGGGGTCTAGGGAGAAAGATCAGGAAGAGTTCCATTGACTCAGATACACACTGGTCCTGGGGATAGACTTGGTAGAAAGATCAGAGAGTGTCCCATTGACTCAGAAACACAGTGGTCCTGTGGGACTGGGGAGAAAGGTCAGGGAGTCCCATTGACTCAGATACACATTGGTCCTGGGGATAGACTGCGGAGAAAGGTCAGAGAGAGTCGCATTGACTCAGATACACACTGGTCCTGGGGATAGACTGGGGAGAAAGGTCAGAGAGTCCCATTGACTCAGATAGCCACTGGTCCTGGGGGACTGGGGAGAAAGGTCAGAGAGTGTCCCATTGACTCAGATAGACACTGGTCCTGGGAGACTGGGGAGAAAGGTCAGAGAAAGTTCCATTGACTCAGATAGACACTGGTCCTGGGGATAGACTTGGCAGAAAGATCAGAGAGTGTCCCATTGACTCAGATACACACTGGTCCTGGGGATAGACTTGGCAGAAAGATCAGAGAGTGTCCCATTGACTCAGATACATACTGGTCCTGGGGGACTGGGGAGAAATGTCAGAGAGCGTCCCATTGACTCAGATACACACTGGTCCTGGGGATAGACTGGGGAGAAAGGTCAGAGAGAGTCCCATTGACTCACATACTCACTGGTCCTGGGGGTCTGGGGAGAATGGTCAGGGAGAGTTCCATTGACTCAGATACACACTGGTCCTGGGGATAACTTGGTAGAAAGATCAGAGAATGTCCCATTGACTCAGAAACAGAGTAGTCCTGGGGGACTGGGGAGAAAGGTCAGGGAGAGTCCCATTGACTCAGATACACACTGGTACAGCGGGTATGGGGAGAAAGGTCAGAGAGAGTCCCATTGACTCAGATACACACTGGTCCTGGGAGATAGATGGGGAGAAAGGTCAGAGAGAGTCCCATTGACTCAGGTACACATTGGCCCTGGGGATAGACTGGGGAGCAAGGTCAGAGAGAGTCCCATTGACTCAGAAAAACACTGGTCCTGGGGATAGACTGAGGAGAAAGGTCAGAGATAGTCCCATTGACTCAGATACACACTGGTCCTGGGGATAGACTGGGGAGAAATGTCAGAGAGAGTCCCATTGAATCAGATAAACACTGGTCCTGGGGATAGACTGGGGAGAAAGGTCAGCGAGAGTTCCATTGACTCAGATACACACTGGCCCTGGGGGATAGAGTGGGTAGAAAGTTCAGAGAGAGTCCCATTGACTCAGATAAACACTGGTCCTGTGGATAGACTGGGGAGAAAGCTCAGAGAGTCCCATTGACTCAGATACCCACTGGTCCTGGGGGACTGGGGAGAAAGGTCAGAGAGAGTCCCATTGACTCAGATAGACACTGGTCCTGGGGGACTGGGGAGAAAGGTCAGAGAAAGTTCCATTGACTCAGATAGACACTGGTCCTGGGGATAGACTTGGCAGAAAGATCAGAGAGTGTTCCATTGAGTCAGATACACACTGGTCCTGGGGATAGACTTGGCAGAAAGATCAGAGAGTGTCCCATTGACTCAGATACATACTGGTCCTGGGGAACTGGGGAGAAATGTCAGAGAGCGTCCCATTGACTCAGATACACACTGGTCCTGGGGATAGACTGGGGAGAAAGGTCAGAGAGAGTCCCATTGACTCACATATTCACTGGTCCTGGGGGTCTGGGGAGAAAGGTCAGGGAGAGTTCCATTGACTCAGATACACACTGGTCCTGGGGATAGACTTGGTAGAAAGATCAGAGAGTGTCCCATTGACTCAGAAACACAGTGGTCCTGGGGGCCTGGGGAGAAAGGTCAGGGAGTCCCATGACTCAGATGCACACTGGTCCTGGGGATAGACTGCGGAGAAAGGTCAGAGAGAGTCGCATTGACTCAGATACACACTGGTCCTGGGGATAGACTGGGGAGAAAGGTCAGAGAGTCCCATTGACTCAGATTCCCACTGGTCCTGGGGGACTGGGGCGAAAGGTCAGAGAGAGTCCCATTGACTCAGATAGACACTGGTCCTGGGGATAGATTGTGGAGAAAGGACAGAGAGAGTCCCATTGCATCAGATAAACACTGGTCCTGGGGATAGACTGGGGAGAAAGGTCAGAGAGAGTCCCATTGACTCAGATACACACTGGACCTGGGGATAGACTGGGGAGAAATGTCAGAGAGAGTCCCATTGACTCAGATACACACTGGTCCTGGGGGACTGGGGAGAAAGGTCAGAGAAAGTTCCATTGACACAGATAGACACTGGTCCTGGGGATAGACTTGGCAGAAAGATCAGAGAATGTCCCATTGACTCAGATACACACTGGTCCTGGGGATAGACTTGGCAGAAAGATCAGAGAGTGTCCCATTGACTCAGATACATACTGGTCCTGGGGGACTGGGGAGAAATGTCAGAGAGCGTCACATTGACTCAGATACACACTGGTCCAGGGGATAGACTGGGGAGAAAGGTCAGAGAGAGTCCCATTGACTCATACACACTGGCCCTGGGGGTCTAGGGAGAAAGATCAGGAAGAGTTCCATTGACTCAGATACACACTGGTCCTGGGGATAGACTTGGTAGAAAGATCAGAGAGTGTCCCATTGACTCAGAAACACAGTGGTCCTGTGGGACTGGGGAGAAAGGTCAGGGAGTCCCATTGACTCAGATACACATTGGTCCTGGGGATAGACTGCGGAGAAAGGTCAGAGAGAGTCGCATTGACTCAGATACACACTGGTCCTGGGGATAGACTGGGGAGAAAGGTCAGAGAGTCCCATTGACTCAGATAGCCACTGGTCCTGGGGGACTGGGGAGAAAGGTCAGAGAGTGTCCCATTGACTCAGATAGACACTGGTCCTGGGAGACTGGGGAGAAAGGTCAGAGAAAGTTCCATTGACTCAGATAGACACTGGTCCTGGGGATAGACTTGGCAGAAAGATCAGAGAGTGTCCCATTGACTCAGATACACACTGGTCCTGGGGATAGACTTGGCAGAAAGATCAGAGAGTGTCCCATTGACTCAGATACATACTGGTCCTGGGGGACTGGGGAGAAATGTCAGAGAGCGTCCCATTGACTCAGATACACACTGGTCCTGGGGATAGACTGGGGAGAAAGGTCAGAGAGAGTCCCATTGACTCACATACTCACTGGTCCTGGGGGTCTGGGGAGAATGGTCAGGGAGAGTTCCATTGACTCAGATACACACTGGTCCTGGGGATAACTTGGTAGAAAGATCAGAGAATGTCCCATTGACTCAGAAACAGAGTGGTCCTGGGGGACTGGGGAGAAAGGTCAGGGAGAGTCCCATTGACTCAGATACACACTGGTACAGCGGGTATGGGGAGAAAGGTCAGAGAGAGTCCCATTGACTCAGATACACACTGGTCCTGGGAGATAGATGGGGAGAAAGGTCAGAGAGAGTCCCATTGACTCAGGTACACATTGGCCCTGGGGATAGACTGGGGAGCAAGGTCAGAGAGAGTCCCATTGACTCAGAAAAACACTGGTCCTGGGGATAGACTGAGGAGAAAGGTCAGAGATAGTCCCATTGACTCAGATACACACTGGTCCTGGGGATAGACTGGGGAGAAATGTCAGAGAGAGTCCCATTGAATCAGATAAACACTGGTCCTGGGGATAGACTGGGGAGAAAGGTCAGCGAGAGTTCCATTGACTCAGATACACACTGGCCCTGGGGGATAGAGTGGGTAGAAAGTTCAGAGAGAGTCCCATTGACTCAGATAAACACTGGTCCTGTGGATAGACTGGGGAGAAACGTCAGAGAGTCCCATTGACTCAGATACGCACTGGTCCTGGGGATAGACTGGGGAGAAAGGTCACAGAGAGTCCCATTGACTCAGATACACACTGGTCCTGGGGATAGATGGGGGGAAAAGTCAGAGGGTCCCATTGACTCAGATGCACATTGGTCCTGGGGATAGACTGGGGAGAAAGGTCAGAGAGATTCCAATTGACTCAGATACACACTGGTCCTGAGGGATAGTCTGGGGAGAAAGGTCAGAGAGAGTCCCATTGACTCAGATACATACTGGTACAGGGGGTCTGGGGAGAAAGGTCAAAGAGAGTCCTATTGACTCAGATGCACACTGGTCCTGGGGGATAGATGGGGAGAAAGGTCAGAGAGAGTCCCATTGACTCAGATACACATTGGTCCTGGGGACAGACTGGGGAACAAGGTCAGATAGAGTCCCATTGACTCTGAAAAACACTGGTCCTGTGGATAGACTGGGGAGAAAGTTCAGAGAGAGTCCCATTGAGTCAGATACACACTGGTCCTGGGGATAGACTGGGGAGAAAGGTCAGCGAGAGTCACATTGACTCAGATACACACTGGTCCTGGGGATAGACTTGGGAGAAAGATCAGAGAGAGTCCCATTGACTCAGATACACACTGGTCCTGGGGATAGACTGGGGAGAAAAGTCAGAGAGTCCCATTGACTCAGATAAACACTGGTCCTGGGGATAGACTGGGGAGAAAGGTCAGAGAGAGTCCCATTGACTCACATATTCACTGGTCCTGGGGGTCTGGGGAGAAAGGTCAGGGAGAGTTCCATTGACTCAGATACACACTGGTCCTGGGGATAGACTTGGTAGAAAGATCAGAGAGTGTCCCATTGACTCAGAAACACAGTGGTCCTGGGGGACTGGGGAGAAAGGTCAGGGAGTCCCATTGACTCAGATGCACACTGGTCCTGGGGATAGACTGCGGAGAAAGGTCAGAGAGAGTCGCATTGACTCAGATACACACTGGTCCTGGGGATAGACTGGGGAGAAAGGTCAGAGAGTCCCATTGACTCAGATTCCCACTGGTCCTGGGGTACTGGGGCGAAAGGTCAGAGAGAGTCCCATTGACTCAGATAGACACTGGTCCTGGGGATAGATTGTGGAGAAAGGACAGAGAGAGTCCCATTGCAACAGATAAACACTGGTCCTGGGGATAGACTGGGGAGAAAGGTCAGAGAGAGTCCCATTGACTCAGATACACACTGGACCTGGGGATAGACTGGGGAGAAATGTCAGAGATAGTCCCATTGACTCAGATACACACTGGTCCTGGGGGACTGGGGAGAAAGGTCAGAGAAAGTTCCATTGACACAGATAGACACTGGTCCTGGGGATAGACTTGGCAGAAAGATCAGAGAATGTCCCATTGACTCAGATACACACTGGTCCTGGGGATAGACTTGGCAGAAAGATCAGAGAGTGTCCCATTGACTCAGATACATACTGGTCCTGGGGGACTGGGGAGAAATGTCAGAGAGCGTCCCATTGACTCAGATACACACTGGTCCAGGGGATAGACTGGGGAGAAAGGTCAGAGAGAGTCCCATTGACTCATACACACTGGCCCTGGGGGTCTAGGGAGAAAGATCAGGAAGAGTTCCATTGACTCAGATACACACTGGTCCTGGGGATAGACTTGGTAGAAAGATCAGAGAGTGTCCCATTGACTCAGAAACACAGTGGTCCTGTGGGACTGGGGAGAAAGGTCAGGGAGTCCCATTGACTCAGATACACATTGGTCCTGGGGATAGACTGCGGAGAAAGGTCAGAGAGAGTCGCATTGACTCAGATACACACTGGTCCTGGGGATAGACTGGGGAGAAAGGTCAGAGAGTCCCATTGACTCAGATAGCCACTGGTCCTGGGGGACTGGGGAGAAAGGTCAGAGAGTGTCCCATTGACTCAGATAGACACTGGTCCTGGGAGACTGGGGAGAAAGGTCAGAGAAAGTTCCATTGACTCAGATAGACACTGGTCCTGGGGATAGACTTGGCAGAAAGATCAGAGAGTGTCCCATTGACTCAGATACACACTGGTCCTGGGGATAGACTTGGCAGAAAGATCAGAGAGTGTCCCATTGACTCAGATACATACTGGTCCTGGGGGACTGGGGAGAAATGTCAGAGAGCGTCCCATTGACTCAGATACACACTGGTCCTGGGGATAGACTGGGGAGAAAGGTCAGAGAGAGTCCCATTGACTCACATACTCACTGGTCCTGGGGATAGACTTGGGAGAAAGATCAGAGAGAGTCCCATTGACTCAGATACACACTGGTCCTGTCGATAGACTTGGCAGAAAGATCAGAGAGTGTCCCATTGACTCAGATACACACTGGTCCTGGGGATACACTGGGGAGAAAGGTCAGAGAGTCCCATTGACTCAGATACACACTGGTCCTGGGGGAATGGGGAGAAAGGTCAGAGAGCGTCCCATTGACACAGATTTACACTTGTCCTGGGGTTCGACTGGGGAGAAAGGTCAGAGAGAGTCACATTGACTCAGATACACACTGGTCCTGGGGATAGACTTGGGAGAAAGATCAGAGAGAGTCCCATTGACTCAGATACACATTGATCCTGGGGATAGACTGGGGAGAAAGGTCAGAGAGTCCCATTGACTCAGATAAACACTGGTCCTGGGGATAGACTGGGGAGAAAGGTCAGAGAGAGTCCCATTGACTCAGATACACACTGGACCTGGGGATAGACTGGGGAGAAATGTCAGAGAGAGTGCCATTGACTCAGATACACACTGGTCCTGGGGGACTGGGGAGAAAGGTCAGAGAAAGTTCCATTGACTCAGATAGACACTGGTCCTGTCGATAGACTTGGCAGAAAGATCAGAGAGTGTCCCATTGACTCAGATACACACTAGTCCTGGGGATAGACTGGGGAGAAAGCTCAGAGAGTCCCATTGACTCAGATACCCACTGGTCCTGGGGGACTGGGGAGAAAGGTCAGAGAGAGTCCCATTGACTCAGATAGACACTGGTCCTGGGGGACTGGGGAGAAAGGTCAGAGAAAGTTCCATTGACTCAGATAGACACTGGTCCTGGGGATAGACTTGGCAGAAAGATCAGAGAGTGTTCCATTGAGTCAGATACACACTGGTCCTGGGGATAGACTGGGGAGAAAGGTCAGAGAGAGTCCCATTGACTCACATATTCACTGGTCCTGGGGGTCTGGGGAGAAAGGTCAGGGAGAGTTCCATTGACTCAGATACACACTGGTCCTGGGGATAGACTTGGTAGAAAGATCAGAGAGTGTCCCATTGACTCAGAAACACAGTGGTCCTGGGGGACTGGGGAGAAAGGTCAGGGAGTCCCATTGACTCAGATGCACACTGGTCCTGGGGATAGACTGCGGAGAAAGGTCAGAGAGAGTCGCATTGACTCAGATACACACTGGTCCTGGGGATAGACTGGGGAGAAAGGTCAGAGAGTCCCATTGACTCAGATTCCCACTGGTCCTGGGGGACTTGGGCGAAAGGTCAGAGAGAGTCCCATTGACTCAGATAGACACTGGTCCTGGGGATAGATTGTGGAGAAAGGACAGAGAGAGTCCCATTGCATCAGATACACACTGGACCTGGGGATAGACTGGGGAGAAATGTCAGAGAGAGTCCCATTGACTCAGATACACACTGGTCCTGGGGGACTGGGGAGAAAGGTCAGAGAAAGTTCCATTGACACAGATAGACACTGGTCCTGGGGATAGACTTGGCAGAAAGATCAGAGAATGTCACATTGACTCAGATACACACTGGCCCTGGGGATAGACTGGGGAGAAAGGTCAGAGAGAGTCCCATTGACTCATACACACTGGCCCTGGGGGTCTAGGGAGAAAGATCAGGAAGAGTTCCATTGACTCAGATACACACTGGTCCTGGGGATAGACTTGGTAGAAAGATCAGAGAGTGTCCCATTGACTCAGAAACACAGTGGTCCTGTGGGACTGGGGAGAAAGGTCAGGGAGTCCCATTGACTCAGATACACATTGGTCCTGGGGATAGACTGCGGAGAAAGGTCAGAGAGAGTCGCATTGACTCAGATACACACTGGTCCTGGGGATAGACTGGGGAGAAAGGTCAGAGAGTCCCATTGACTCAGATAGCCACTGGTCCTGGGGGACTGGGGAGAAAGGTCAGAGAGTGTCCCATTGACTCAGATAGACACTGGTCCTGGGAGACTGGGGAGAAAGGTCAGAGAAAGTTCCATTGACTCAGATAGACACTGGTCCTGGGGATAGACTTGGCAGAAAGATCAGAGAGTGTCCCATTGACTCAGATACACACTGGTCCTGGGGATAGACTTGGCAGAAAGATCAGAGAGTGTCCCATTGACTCAGATACATACTGGTCCTGGGGGACTGGGGAGAAATGTCAGAGAGCGTCCCATTGACTCAGATACACACTGGTCCTGGGGATAGACTGGGGAGAAAGGTCAGAGAGAGTCCCATTGACTCACATACTCACTGGTCCTGGGGGTCTGGGGAGAATGGTCAGGGAGAGTTCCATTGACTCAGATACACACTGGTCCTGGGGATAACTTGGTAGAAAGATCAGAGAATGTCCCATTGACTCAGAAACAGAGTGGTCCTGGGGGACTGGGGAGAAAGGTCAGGGAGAGTCCCATTGACTCAGATACACACTGGTACAGCGGGTATGGGGAGAAAGGTCAGAGAGAGTCCCATTGACTCAGATACACACTGGTCCTGGGAGATAGATGGGGAGAAAGGTCAGAGAGAGTCCCATTGACTCAGGTACACATTGGCCCTGGGGATAGACTGGGGAGCAAGGTCAGAGAGAGTCCCATTGACTCAGAAAAACACTGGTCCTGGGGATAGACTGAGGAGAAAGGTCAGAGATAGTCCCATTGACTCAGATACACACTGGTCCTGGGGATAGACTGGGGAGAAATGTCAGAGAGAGTCCCATTGAATCAGATAAACACTGGTCCTGGGGATAGACTGGGGAGAAAGGTCAGCGAGAGTTCCATTGACTCAGATACACACTGGCCCTGGGGGATAGAGTGGGGAGAAAGTTCAGAGAGAGTCCCATTGACTCAGATAAACACTGGTCCTGTGGATAGACTGGGGAGAAACGTCAGAGAGTCCCATTGACTCAGATACGCACTGGTCCTGGGGATAGACTGGGGAGAAAGGTCACAGAGAGTCCCATTGACTCAGATACACACTGGTCCTGGGGATAGATGGGGGGAAAAGTCAGAGGGTCCCATTGACTCAGATGCACATTGGTCCTGGGGATAGACTGGGGAGAAAGGTCAGAGAGATTCCAATTGACTCAGATACACACTGGTCCTGAGGGATAGTCTGGGGAGAAAGGTCAGAGAGAGTCCCATTGACTCAGATACACACTGGTACAGGGGGTCTGGGGAGAAAGGTCAAAGAGAGTCCTATTGACTCAGATGCACACTGGTCCTGGGGGATAGATGGGGAGAAAGGTCAGAGAGAGTCCCATTGACTCAGATACACATTGGTCCTGGGGACAGACTGGGGAACAAGGTCAGATAGAGTCCCATTGACTCTGAAAAACACTGGTCCTGTGGATAGACTGGGGAGAAAGTTCAGAGAGAGTCCCATTGAGTCAGATACACACTGGTCCTGGGGATAGACTGGGGAGAAAGGTCAGCGAGAGTCACATTGACTCAGATACACACTGGTCCTGGGGATAGACTTGGGAGAAAGATCAGAGAGAGTCCCATTGACTCAGATACACACTGGTCCTGGGGATAGACTGGGGAGAAAAGTCAGAGAGTCCCATTGACTCAGATAAACACTGGTCCTGGGGATAGACTGGGGAGAAAGGTCAGAGAGAGTCCCATTGACTCACATATTCACTGGTCCTGGGGGTCTGGGGAGAAAGGTCAGGGAGAGTTCCATTGACTCAGATACACACTGGTCCTGGGGATAGACTTGGTAGAAAGATCAGAGAGTGTCCCATTGACTCAGAAACACAGTGGTCCTGGGGGACTGGGGAGAAAGGTCAGGGAGTCCCATTGACTCAGATGCACACTGGTCCTGGGGATAGACTGCGGAGAAAGGTCAGAGAGAGTCGCATTGACTCAGATACACACTGGTCCTGGGGATAGACTGGGGAGAAAGGTCAGAGAGTCCCATTGACTCAGATTCCCACTGGTCCTGGGGGACTGGGGCGAAAGGTCAGAGAGAGTCCCATTGACACAGATAGACACTGGTCCTGGGGATAGATTGTGGAGAAAGGACAGAGAGAGTCCCATTGCATCAGATAAACACTGGTCCTGGGGATAGACTGGGGAGAAAGGTCAGAGAGAGTCCCATTGACTCAGATACACACTGGACCTGGGGATAGACTGGGGAGAAATGTCAGAGAGAGTCCCATTGACTCAGATACACACTGGTCCTGGGGGACTGGGGAGAAAGGTCAGAGAAAGTTCCATTGACACAGATAGACACTGGTCCTGGGGATAGACTTGGCAGAAAGATCAGAGAATGTCCCATTGACTCAGATACACACTGGTCCTGGGGATAGACTTGGCAGAAAGATCAGAGAGTGTCCCATTGACTCAGATACATACTGGTCCTGGGGGACTGGGGAGAAATGTCAGAGAGCGTCCCATTGACTCAGATACACACTGGTCCAGGGGATAGACTGGGGAGAAAGGTCAGAGAGAGTCCCATTGACTCATACACACTGGCCCTGGGGGTCTAGGGAGAAAGATCAGGAAGAGTTCCATTGACTCAGATACACACTGGTCCTGGGGATAGACTTGGTAGAAAGATCAGAGAGTGTCCCATTGACTCAGAAACACAGTGGTCCTGTGGGACTGGGGAGAAAGGTCAGGGAGTCCCATTGACTCAGATACACATTGGTCCTGGGGATAGACTGCGGAGAAAGGTCAGAGAGAGTCGCATTGACTCAGATACACACTGGTCCTGGGGATAGACTGGGGAGAAAGGTCAGAGAGTCCCATTGACTCAGATAGCCACTGGTCCTGGGGGACTGGGGAGAAAGGTCAGAGAGTGTCCCATTGACTCAGATAGACACTGGTCCTGGGAGACTGGGGAGAAAGGTCAGAGAAAGTTCCATTGACTCAGATAGACACTGGTCCTGGGGATAGACTTGGCAGAAAGATCAGAGAGTGTCCCATTGACTCAGATACACACTGGTCCTGGGGATAGACTTGGCAGAAAGATCAGAGAGTGTCCCATTGACTCAGATACATACTGGTCCTGGGGGACTGGGGAGAAATGTAAGAGAGCGTCCCATTGACTCAGATACACACTGGTCCTGGGGATAGACTGGGGAGAAAGGTCAGAGAGAGTCCCATTGACTCACATACTCACTGGTCCTGGGGGTCTGGGGAGAATGGTCAGGGAGAGTTCCATTGACTCAGATACACACTGGTCCTGGGGATAACTTGGTAGAAAGATCAGAGAATGTCCCATTGACTCAGAAACAGAGTGGTCCTGGGGGACTGGGGGGAAAGGTCAGGGAGAGTCCCATTGACTCAGATACACACTGGTACAGCGGGTATGGGGAGAAAGGTCAGAGAGAGTCCCATTGACTCAGATACACACTGGTCCTGGGAGATAGATGGGGAGAAAGGTCAGAGAGAGTCCCATTGACTCAGGTACACATTGGCCCTGGGGATAGACTGGGGAGCAAGGTCAGAGAGAGTCCCATTGACTCAGAAAAACACTGGTCCTGGGGATAGACTGAGGAGAAAGGTCAGAGATAGTCCCATTGACTCAGATACACACTGGTCCTGGGGATAGACTGGGGAGAAAGGTCAGAGAGAGTCCCATTGAATCAGATAAACACTGGTCCTGGGGATAGACTGGGGAGAAAGGTCAGCGAGAGTTCCATTGACTCAGATACACACTGGCCCTGGGGGATAGAGTGGGGAGAAAGGTCAGAGAGAGTCCCATTGACTCAGATAAACACTGGTCCTGTGGATAGACTGGGGAGAAACGTCAGAGAGTCCCATTGACTCAGATACGCACTGGTCCTGGGGATAGACTGGGGAGAAAGGTCACAGAGAGTCCCATTGACTCAGATACACACTGGTCCTGGGGATAGATGGGGGGAAAAGTCAGAGGGTCCCATTGACTCAGATGCACATTGGTCCTGGGGATAGACTGGGGAGAAAGGTCAGAGAGATTCCAATTGACTCAGATACACACTGGTCCTGAGGGATATTCTGGGGAGAAAGGTCAGAGAGAGTCCCATTGACTCAGATACACACTGGTACAGGGGGTCTGGGGAGAAAGGTCAAAGAGAGTCCTATTGACTCAGATGCACACTGGTCCTGGGGGATAGATGGGGAGAAAGGTCAGAGAGAGTCCCATTGACTCAGATACACATTGGTCCTGGGGACAGACTGGGGAACAAGGTCAGATAGAGTCCCATTGACTCTGAAAAACACTGGTCCTGTGGATAGACTGGGGAGAAAGTTCAGAGAGAGTCCCATTGAGTCAGATACACACTGGTCCTGGGGATAGACTGGGGAGAAAGGTCAGCGAGAGTCACATTGACTCAGATACACACTGGTCCTGGGGATAGACTTGGGAGAAAGATCAGAGAGAGTCCCATTGACTCAGATACACACTGGTCCTGGGGATAGACTGGGGAGAAAAGTCAGAGAGTCCCATTGACTCAGATAAACACTGGTCCTGGGGATAGACTGGGGAGAAAGGTCAGAGAGAGTCCCATTGACTCAGATACACACTGGACCTGGGGATAGACTGGGGAAAAATGTCAGAGAGAGTCCCATTGACTCAGATACACACTGGTCCTGGGGGACAGGGGAGAAAGGTCAGAGAAAGTTCCATTGACTCAGATAGACACTGGTCCTGTCGATAGACTTGGCAGAAAGATCAGAGAGTGTCCCATTGACTCAGATACACACTGGTCCTGGGGATAGACTGGGGAGAAAGGTCAGAGAGTCCCATTGACTCAGATACCCACTGGTCTTGGGGGACTGGGGAGAAAGGTCAGAGAGAGTCCCATTGACTCAGATAGACACTGGTCCTGGTTGACTGGGGAGAAAGTTCAGAGAAAGTTCCATTGACTCAGATAGACACTGGTCCTGGGGATAGACTTGGCAGAAAGATCAGAGAGTGTTCCATTGACTCAGATACACACTGGTCCTGGGGATAGACTTGGCAGAAAGATCAGAGAGTGTCCCATTGACTCAGATACATACTGGTCCTGGGGGACTGGGGATAAATGTCAGAGAGCGTCCCATTCACTCAGATACGCACTGATCCTGGGGATAGACAGTGGAGAAAGTTCACAGAGAGTCCCATTGACTCAGATACACACTGGTCCTGGGGATAGATTGGGGAGAAAGGTCAGAGAGTCCAATTGACTCAGATGCACATTGGTCCTGGGGATAGACTGGGGAGAAAGGTCAGAGAGAATCCAATTGACTCAGATACACACTGGTCCTAGGGGATAGTCTGGGGAGAAAGGTCAGAGAGAGCCCCATTGACTCAGATAAAAACTGGTCCTGGGGATAGACTGGGGAGAAATGTCAGAGAGTCTCATTGACACAGATACACACTGGTCCTGGGGGTCTGGGGAGAAATGTCAGAGAGAGTCCCATTGATTCAGATACACACTGGTCCTGGGGGATAGACTGGGGAGAAAGTCAGAGTGAGTCCCATTGACTCAGATACACACTGGCCCTGGGGGACTGGGGAGAAAGGTCAGAGAGTCCCTTTGACTCAGATACACACTGGTCCTGGGGATAGACTGGGGAGAAAGATCAGAGAGAGTCCCATTGACTCAGATACACACTGGTCCTGGGGGACTGGAAAGAAAGGTCAGAGAGAATCCCATTGACTCAGATAAACACTGGTCCTGGGGGACTGGGAAGAAAGGTCAGAGAGAGTCCCATTGACTCAGATACACATTGGTCCTGGGGGACTGGGGAGAAAGGTCAGAGAGCGTGCCATTGACTCAGATTTACACTTGCCCTGGGGTTCGACTGGGGAGAAAGGTCAGAGAGAGTCACATTGACTCAGATACACACTGGACCTGGGCATAGACTTGGGAGAAAGATCAGAGAGAGTCCCATTGACTCACATACAAACTGGCCCTGGGGGTCTGGGGAGAAAGATCAGGGAGAGTTCCATTGACTCAGATACACACTGGTCCTGGGGATAGACTTGGTAGAAAGATCAGAGAGTGTCCCATTGACTCAGAAACACAGTGGTCCTGTGGGACTGGGGAGAAAGGTCAGGGAGTCCCATTGACTCAGATACACATTGGTCCTGGGGATAGACTGCGGAGAAAGGTCAGAGAGAGTCGCATTGACTCAGATACACACTGGTCCTGGGGATAGACTGGGGAGAAAGGTCAGAGAGTCCCATTGACTCAGATAGCCAATGGTCCTGGGGATAGACTGGGGAGAAACGTCAGAGAATCCCATTGACTCAGATACGCACTGGTCCTGGGGATAGACTGGGGAGAAAGTTCAGAGAATCCCATTGACTCAGATACACACTGGTTCTGGGGTTAGACTGGGGAGAAAGGTCAGAGAGTCCCATTGACTCAGATGCACATTGGTCCTGGGGATAGACTGGGGAGAAAGGTCAGAGAGAGTCCAATTGACTCAGATGCACACTGGTCCTGGGGGATAGTCTGGGGAGAATGTTCAGAGAGAGCCCCATTGACTCAGATAAAAACTGGTCCTGGGGATAGACTGGGGAGAAATGTCAGAGAGTCCCATTGATTCAGATACACACTGGTCCTGGGGGTCCGCAGAGAAATGTCAGAGAGCGTCCCATTGATTGAGATCGATACTGGTCCTGGGGATAGACTGGGGAGAAATGTCAGAGAGAGTCCCATTGATTCAGATACACACTGGTCCTGGGGGATAGACTGGGGAGAAAGTCAGAGTGAGTCCCATTGACTCAGATACACACTGGCCCTGGGGGACTGGGGAGAAAGGTCAGAGAGTCCCTTTGACTCAGATACACACTGGTCCTGGGGATAGACTGGGGAGAAAGATCAGAGAGAGTCCCATTGACTCAGATACACACTGGTCCTGGGGGACTGGAAAGAAAGGTCAGAGAGAATCCCATTGACTCAGATAAACACTGGTCCTGGGGGACTGGGAAGAAAGGTCAGAGAGAGTCCCATTGACTCAGATACACATTGGTCCTGGGGGACTGGGGAGAAAGGTCAGAGAGCGTGCCATTGACTCAGATTTACACTTGCCCTGGGGTTCGACTGGGGAGAAAGGTCAGAGAGAGTCACATTGACTCAGATACACACTGGACCTGGGCATAGACTTGGGAGAAAGATCAGAGAGAGTCCCATTGACTCACATACAAACTGGCCCTGGGGGTCTGGGGAGAAAGATCAGGGAGAGTTCCATTTCCTCAGATACACACTGGTCCTGGGGATAGACTTGGTAGAAAGATCAGAGAGTGTCCCATTGACTCAGAAACACAGTGGTCCTGTGGGACTGGGGAGAAAGGTCAGGGAGTCCCATTGACTCAGATACACATTGGTCCTGGGGATAGACTGCGGAGAAAGGTCAGAGAGAGTCGCATTGACTCAGATACACACTGGTCCTGGGGATAGACTGGGGAGAAAGGTCAGAGAGTCCCATTGACTCAGATAGCCAATGGTCCTGGGGATAGACTGGGGAGAAACGTCAGAGAATCCCATTGACTCAGATACGCACTGGTCCTGGGGATAGACTGGGGAGAAAGTTCAGAGAATCCCATTGACTCAGATACACACTGGTTCTGGGGTTAGACTGGGGAGAAAGGTCAGAGAGTCCCATTGACTCAGATGCACATTGGTCCTGGGGATAGACTGGGGAGAAAGGTCAGAGAGAGTCCAATTGACTCAGATGCACACTGGTCCTGGGGGATAGTCTGGGGAGAATGTTCAGAGAGAGCCCCATTGACTCAGATAAAAACTGGTCCTGGGGATAGACTGGGGAGAAATGTCAGAGAGTCCCATTGATTCAGATACACACTGGTCCTGGGGGTCCGCAGAGAAATGTCAGTGAGCGTCCCATTGATTGAGATCGATACTGGTCCTGGGGATAGACTGTGGAGAAAGGTCAGAGAGAATCCCATTGTCTCAGATAAAAACTGGTCCTGGGGATAGACTGGGGAGAAAGGTCAGTGAGAGTCCCATTGACTCAGATACACACTGGTCCTGGGGGTCTGGGGAGAAAGGTCAGAGAGAGTCCCATTGACTCAGATACACACTGGTCCTGGGGGAGAGACTGGGGAGAAAGGTCAGAGAGAGTCCCATTGACTCAGATACACACTGGCCCTGGGGGACTGGGGAGAAAGGTCAGAGAGTCCCTTTGACTCAGATACACATTGGTCCTGGGGATAGACTGGGGAGAAAGATCAGAGAGAGTCCCATTGACTCAGATACACACCGGTCCTGGGGATAGACTTGGCAGAAAGTTCAGAGAGTGTCCCATTGACTCAGATACATACTGGTCCTGGGGGACTGGGAAGAAAGGTCAGAGAGAGTCCCATTGACTCAGATACACGCTGGTCCTGGGGGAATGGGGAAAAAGTTCAGAGAGCTTCCCATTGACTCAGATTTACACTTGTCCTGGGGTTCGACTGGGGAGAAAGGTCAGAGAGAGTCACATTGACTCAGATACACACTGGTCCTGGGGATAGACTTGGGAGAAAGATCAGAGTGAGTCCCATTGACTCAGATACACACTGGTCCTGGGGATAGACTGGGGAGAAATGTCAGAATGTCCCATTGACTCAGATAAACACTGGTCCTGGGGATAGACTGGGGAGAACGGTCAGAGAGAGTCCCATTGACTCAGATACACACTGGACCTGGGGTTAGACTGGGGAGAAATGTCAGAGAGAGTCCCATTGACTCAGATACACACTGGTCCTGGGGGACTGGGGAGAAAGGACAGAGAAAGTTCCATTGACACAGATAGACACTGGTCCTGGGGATAGACTTGGCAGAAAGATCAGAGAATGTCCCATTGACTCAGATACACACTGGTCCTGGGGATAGACTTGGCAGAAAGGTCAGAGAGTGTCCCATTGACTCAGATACATACTGGTCCTGGGGGACTGGGGAGAAATGTCAGAGAGCGTCCCATTGACTCAGATACACACTGGTCCTCGGGATAGACTGGGGAGAAAGGTCAGAGAGAGTCCCATTGACTCACATACACACTGGCCCTGGGGGTCTAGGGAGAAAGATCAGGAAGAGTTCCATTGACTCAGATACACACTGGTCCTGGGGATAGACTTGGTAGAAAGATCAGAGAGTGTCCCATTGACTCAGAAACACAGTGGTCCTGTGGGACTGGGGAGAAAGGTCAGGGAGTCCCATTGACTCAGATACACATTGGTCCTGGGGATAGACTGCGGAGAAAGGTCAGAGAGAGTCGCATTGACTCAGATACACACTGGTCCTGGGGATAGACTGGGGAGAAAGGTCAGAGAGTCCCATTGACTCAGATAGCCACTGGTCCTGGGGGACTGGGGAGAAAGGTCAGAGAGTGTCCCATTGACTCAGATAGACACTGGTCCTGGGGGACTGGGGAGAAAGGTCAGAGAAAGTTCCATTGACTCAGATAGACACTGGTCCTGGGGATAGACTTGGCAGAAAGATCAGAGAGTGTCCCATTGACTCAGATACACACTGGTCCTGGGGATAGACTTGGCAGAAAGATCAGAGAGTGTCCCATTGACTCAGATACATACTGGTCCTGGGGGACTGGGGAGAAATGTCAGAGAGCGTCCCATTGACTCAGATACACACTGGTCCTGGGGATAGACTGGGGAGAAAGGTCAGAGAGAGTCCCATTGACTCACATACTCACTGGTCCTGGGGGTCTGGGGAGAATGGTCAGGGAGTGTTCCATTGACTCAGATACACACTGGTCCTGGGGATAACTTGGTAGAAAGATCAGAGAATGTCCCATTGACTCAGAAACACAGTGGTCCTGGGGGACTGGGGAGAAAGGTCAGGGAGAGTCCCATTGACTCAGATACACACTGGTACAGCGGGTATGGGGAGAAAGGTCAGAGAGAGTCCCATTGACTCAGATACACACTGGTCCTGGGAGATAGATGGGGAGAAAGGTCAGAGAGAGTCCCATTGACTCAGGTACACATTGGCCCTGGGGATAGACTGGGGAGCAAGGTCAGAGAGAGTCCCATTGACTCAGAAAAACACTGGTCCTGGGGATAGACTGAGGAGAAAGGAAAGAGATAGTCCCATTGACTCAGATACACACTGGTCCTGGGGATAGACTGGGGAGAAAGGTCAGAGAGAGTCCCATTGAATCAGATAAACACTGGTCCTGGGGATAGACTGGGGAGAAAGGTCAGCGAGCGTTCCATTGACTCAGATACACACTGGCCCTGGGGGATAGAGTGGGGAGAAAGGTCAGAGAGAGTCCCATTGACTCAGATAAACACTGGTCCTGTGGATAGACTGGGGAGAAACGTCAGAGAGTCCCATTGACTCAGATACGCACTGGTCCTGGGGATAGACTGGGGAGAAAGGTCACAGAGAGTCCCATTGACTCAGATACACACTGGTCCTGGGGATAGATGGGGGGAAAGCTCAGAGGGTCCCATTGACTCAGATGCACATTGGTCCTGGGGATAGACTGGGGAGAAAGGTCAGAGAGATTCCAATTGACTCAGATACACACTGGTCCTGAGGGATAGTCTGGGGAGAAAGGTCAGAGAGAGTCCCATTGACTCAGATACACACTGGTACAGGGGGTCTGGGGAGAAAGGTCAAAGAGAGTCCTATTGACTCAGATGCACAATGGTCCTGGGGGATAGATGGGAAGAAAGGTCAGAGAGAGTCCCATTGACTCAGATACACATTGGTCCTGGGGACAGACTGGGGAACAAGGTCATATAGAGTCCCATTGACTCTGAAAAACACTGGTCCTGTGGATAGACTGGGGAGAAAGTTCAGAGAGAGTCCCATTGTGTCAGATACACACTGGTCCTGGGGATAGACTGGGGAGAAAGGTCAGCGAGAGTCACATTGACTCAGATACACACTGGTCCTGGGGATAGACTTGGGAGAAAGATCAGAGAGAGTCCCATTGACTCAGATACACACTGGTCCTGGGGATAGACTGGGGAGAAAAGTCAGAGAGTCCCATTGACTCAGATAAACACTGGTCCTGGGGATAGACTGGGGAGAAAGGTCAGAGAAAGTCCCATTGACTCAGATACACACTGGACCTGGGTATAGACTGGGGAAAAATGTCAGAGAGAGTCCCATTGACTCAGATACACACTGGTCCTGGGGGACAGGGGAGAAAGGTCAGAGAAAGTTCCATTGACTCAGATAGACACTGGTCCTGTCGATAGACTTGGCAGAAAGATCAGAGAGTGTTCCATTGACTCAGATACACACTGGTCCTGGGGATAGACTTGGCAGAAAGATCAGAGAGTGTCCCATTGACTCAGATACATACTGGTCCTGGGGGACTGGGGATAAATGTCAGAGATTGTCCCATTGACTCAGATACGCACTGATCCTGGGGATAGACAGTGGAGAAAGTTCAGAGAGAGTCCCATTGACTCAGATACACACTGGTCCTGGGGATAGATTGGGGAGAAAGGTCAGAGAGTCCAATTGACTCAGATGCACATTGGTCCTGGGGATAGACTGGGGAGAAAGGTCAGAGAGAATCCAATTGACTCAGATACACACTGGTCCTGGGGGATAGTCTGGGGAGAAAGGTCAGAGAGAGCCCCATTGACTCAGATAAAAACTGGTCCTGGGGATAGACTGGGGAGAAAGATCAGAGAGAGTCCCATTGACTCAGATACACACTGGTCCTGGGGGACTGGAAAGAAAGGTCAGAGAGAATCCCATTGACTCAGATAAACACTGGTCCTGGGGGTCTGGGGAGAAATGTCAGAGAGAGTCCCATTGATTCAGATACACACTGGTCCTAGGGGATAGACTGGGGAGAAAGTCAGAGTGAGTCCCATTGACTCAGATACACACTGGCCCTGGGGGACTGGGGAGAAAGGTCATAGAGTCCCTTTGACTCAGATACACACTGGTCCTGGGGATAGACTGGGGAGAAAGATCAGAGAGAGTCCCATTGACTCAGATACACACTGGTCCTGGGGGACTGGAAAGAAAGGTCAGAGAGAATCCCATTGACTCAGATAAACACTGGTCCTGGGGGACTGGGAAGAAAGGTCAGAGAGAGTCCCATTGACTCAGATACACATTGGTCCTGGGGGACTGGGGAGAAAGGTCAGAGAGCGTGCCATTGACTCAGATTTACACTTGCCCTGGGGTTCGACTGGGGAGAAAGGTCAGAGAGAGTCACATTGACTCAGATACACACTGGACCTGGGCATAGACTTGGGAGAAAGATCAGAGAGAGTCCCATTGACTCAGATACGCACTGGTCCTGGGGATAAACTGGGGAGAAAGTTCAGGGAGTCCCATTGACTCAGATAAATACTGGTCCTGGGGATAGACTGGGGAGAAAGGTCAGAGAGAGTCCCATTGACTCAGATACACACTGGTCCTGGGGATAGACTGGGGAGAAATGTCAGAGAGAGTCTCATTGACTCAGATACACATTGGTCCTCGAGGACTGGGGAGAAAGGTCAGAGAGAGTTCCATTGACTCAGATACACACTGGTCCTGGGGAAAGTCTTGGGAGAAAGGTCAGAGAGAGTCCCATTGACTCAGATACACAGTGGTCCTGGGGATAGACTGGGGAGAAAGGTCAGCGAGACTCCCATTGACTCAGATACACACTGGTCCTGGGGGATAGAGTGGGGAGAAAGGTCAGAGAGAGTCATATTGACTCAGATAAACACTGGTCCTGGGGATAGACTGGGGAGAAACGTCAGAGAGTCCCATTGACTCAGATACGCACTGGTCCTGGGGATAGACTGGGGAGAAAGTTCAGAGAATCCCATTGACTCAGATACACACTGGTCCAGGGGATAGACTGGGGAGAAAGTTCAGAGGGTCCCATTGACTCAGATGCACATTGGTCCTGGGGATAGACTGGGGAGAAAGGTCAGAGAGAGTCCAATTGACTCAGATACACACGGGTCCTGGGGGATAGTCTGGGGAGAAAGTTCAGAGAGAGCCCCATTGACTCAGATAAAAACTGGTCCTGGGGATAGACTGGGGAGAAATGTCAGAGAGTCCCATTGACTCAGATACACACTGGTACTGGGGGTCTGGGGAGAAATGTCAGAGAGCGTCCCATTGAATCAGATCGACACTGGTCCTGGGGATAGACTGTGGAGAAAGGTCAGAGAGAATCCCATTGTCTCAGTTAAACACTGGTCCTGGGGATAGACTGGGGAGAAAGGTCAGTGAGAGTCCCATTGACTCAGATACACACTGGTCCTGGGGGTCTGGGGAGAAAGGTCAGAGAGAGTCCCATTGACTCAGATACACACTGGTCCTGGGGGATAGACTGGGGAGAAAGGTCAGAGAGTCCCTTTGACTCAGATACACATTGGTCCTGGGGATAGACTGGGGAGAAAGATCAGAGAGAGTCCCATTGCCTCAGATACACACTGGTCCTGGGGATAGACTTGGCAGAAAGATCAGAGAGTGTTCCATTGACTCAGATACATACTGGTCCTGGGGAACTGGGAAGAAAGGTCAGAGAGAGTCCCATTGACTCAGCTACACACTGGTCCTGGGGGAATGGGGAGAAAGGTCAGAGAGCGTCCCATTAACTCAGATTTACACTTGTCCTGGGGTTCGACTGGGGAGAAAGGTCAGAGAGAATCACATTGACTCAGATACACACTGGTCCTGGGGATAGACTTGGGAGAAAGATCAGAGAGAGTCCCATTGACTCAGATACACACTGGTCCTGGGGATAGACTGGGGAGAAAGTTCAGAGAGTCCCATTGACTTAGATAAACACTGGTCCTGGGGATAGACTGGGGAGAAATGTCAGAGAGAGTCCCATTGACTCAGATACACACTGGTCCTGGGGGACTGGGGAGAAAGGTCAGAGAAAGTTCCATTGACTCATATAGACACTGGTCCTGTTAATAGACTTGGCAGAAAGATCAGAGAGTGTCCCATTGACTCAGATACACACTGGTCCTGGGGATAGACTTGGCAGAAAGGTCAGAGAGAGTCCCATTGACTCAGATACACACTGGTCCTGGGGGAATGGGGAGAAAGGTCAGAGAGCGTCCCATTGACACAGATTTACACTTGTCCTGGGGTTCGACTGGGGAGAAAGGTCAGAGAGAGTCACATTGACTCAGATACACACTGGTCCTGGGGATAGACTTGGGAGAAAGATCAGAGAGAGTCCCATTGACTCAGATACACACTGGTCCTGGGGATAGACTGGGGAGAAAGGTCAGAGAGTCCCATTGACTCAGATAAACACTGGTCCTGGGGATAGACTGGGGAGAAAGGTCAGAGAGAGTCCCATTGACTCAGATACACACTGGACCTGGGGATAGACTGGGGAGAAATGTCAGAGAGAGTGCCATTGACTCAGATACACACTGGTCCTGGGGGACTGGGGAGAAAGGTCAGAGAAAGTTCCATTGACTCAGATAGACACTGGTCCTGTCGATAGACTTGGCAGAAAGATCAGAGAGTGTCCCATTGACTTAGATACACACTGGTCCTGGGGATAGACTGGGGAGAAAGGTCAGAGAGTCCCATTGACTCAGATACCCACTGGTCCTGGGGGACTGGGGAGAAAGGTCAGAGAGAGTCCCATTGACTCAGATAGACACTGGTCCTGGGGGACTGGGGAGAAAGGTCAGAGAAAGTTCCATTGACTCAGATAGACACTGGTCCTGGGGATAGACTTGGCAGAAAGATCAGAGAGTGTTCCATTGAGTCAGATACACACTGGTCCTGGGGTTAGACTTGGCAGAAAGATCAGAGAGTGTCCCATTGACTCAGACACATACTGGTCCTGGGGAACTGGGGAGAAATGTCAGAGAGCGTCCCATTGACTCAGATACACACTGGTCCTGGGGATAGACTGGGGAGAAAGGTCAGAGAGAGTCCCATTGACTCACATATTCACTGGTCCTGGGGGTCTGGGGAGAAAGGTCAGGGAGAGTTCCATTGACTAAGATACACACTGGTCCTGGGGATAGACTTGGTAGAAAGATCAGAGAGTGTCCCATTGACTCAGAAACACAGTGGTCCTGGGGCCTGGGGAGAAAGGTCAGGGAGTCCCATTGACTCAGATACACACTGGTCCTGGGGATAGACTGCGGAGAAAGGTCAGAGAGAGTCGCATTGACTCAGATACACACTGGTCCTGGGGATAGACTGGGGAGAAAGGTCAGAGAGTCCCATTGACTCAGATACCCACTGGTCCTGGGGGACTGGGGCGAAAGGTCAGAGAGAGTCCCATTGACTCAGATAGACACTGGTCCTGGGGATAGATTGTGGAGAAAGGACAGAGAGAGTCCCATTGCATCAGATAAACACTGGTCCTGGGGATAGACTGGGGAGAAAGGTCAGAGAGAGTCCCATTGACTCAGATACACACTGGACCTGGGGATAGACTGGGGAGAAATGTCAGAGAGAGTCCCATTGACTCAGATACACACTGGTCCTGGGGGACTGGGGAGAAAGGTCAGAGAAAGTTCCATTGACTCAGATAGACACTGGTCCTGTCGATAGACTTGGCAGAAAGATCAGAGAGTGTCCCATTGACTCAGATACACATTGGTCCTGGGGATAGACTGGGGAGAAAGGTCAGAGAGTCCCATTGACTCAGATACCCACTGGTCCTGGGGGACTGGGGTGAAAGGTCAGAGAAAGTTCCATTGACTCAGATAGACACTGGTCCTGGGGATAGACTTGGCAGAAAGATCAGAGAGTGTCCCATTGACTCAGATACACACTGGTCCTGGGGATAGACTTGGCAGAAAGATCAGAGAGTGTCCCATTGACTCAGATACATACTGGTCCTGGGGGACTGGGGAGAAATGTCAGAGAGCGTCCCATTGACTCAGATACACACTGGTCCTGGGGATAGACTGGGGAGTAATGTCAGAGAGAGTCCCATTGACTCACATACTCACTGGTTCTGGGGGTCTGGGGAGAAAGGTCAGGGAGAGTTCCATTGACTCAGATACACACTGGTCCTGGGGATAGACTTGGTAGAAAGATCAGAGAGTGTCCCATTGACTCAGATACACACTGGTCCTGGGGATAGACTGGGGAGAAAGGTCAGTGAGAGTCCCATTGACTCAGATAAACACTGGTCCTGGGGGATAGACTTGGGAGAATGGTCAGAGAGAGTCCCATTGACTCAGATACACACTGGCCCTGGGGGACTGGGGAGAAAGGTCAGAGAGTCCCTTTGACTCAGATACACACTGGTCCTGAGGATCGACTGGGGAGAAAGATCAGAGAGAGTCCCATTGACTCAGATACACACTGGTCCTGGGGGACTGGGGAGAACGGTCAGAGAGAATCCCATTGACTCAGATAAACACTGGTCCTGGGGGACGGGGAAGAAAGGTCAGAGAGAGTCCCATTGACTCAGATACACACTGGTCCTGGGGGAATGGGGAGAAAGGTCAGAGAGCGTCCCATTGACTCAGATTTACACTTGTCCTGGGGTTCGACTGGGGAGAAAGGTCAGAGAGAGTCACATTGACTCAGATACACACTGGTCCTGGGGATAGACTTGGGAGAAAGATCAGAGAGAGTCCCACTGACTCAGATACAAACTGGTCCTGGGGATAGACTGGGGAGAAAGGTCAGAGAGTCCCATTGACTCAGATAAACACTGGTCCTGGGGATAGACTGGGGAGAAAGGTCAGAGAGAGTCCCATTGAATCAGATACACACTGAACCTGGGGATAGACTGGGGAGAAATGACAGAGAGAGTCCCATTGACTCAGATACACACTGGTCCTGGGGACTGGGGAGAAAGGTCAGAGTGAGTTCCATTGACTCAGATACACACTGGTCCTGGGGAAAGACTTGGGAGAAAGGTCAGAGAAAGTCCCATTGACTCATATACACACTGGTCCTGGGGGACTGGGGAGAAAGGTCAGAGAGCGTCCCATTGACTCAGATACACACTGATCCTGGGGTTAGACTGGGGAGAAAGGTCAGAGAGAGTCCCATTGACTCACATACACACTGGTTCTGGGGGTCTGGGGAGAAAGGTCAGGGAGAGTTCCATTGACTCAGATACACACTGGTCCTGGGGATAGACTTGGTAGAAAGATCAGAGAGTGTCCCATTGACTCAGAAACACAGTGGTCCTGGGGGACTGGGGAGAAAGGTCAGGGAGTCCCATTGACTCAGATACACACTGGTCCTGGGGATAGACTGCGGAGAAAGGTCAGAGAGAGTCGCATTGACTCAGATACACACTGGTCCTGGGGATAGACTGGGGAGAAAGTTCAGAGAGTCCCATTGACTCAGATACACAAATGGTCCTGGGGGACTGGGGAGAAAGGTCAGAGAGAGTCCCATTGACTCAGATGGACACTGGTCCTGGGGATAGATTGTGGAGAAAGGACAGAGAGAGTCCCATTGCATCAGATAAACACTGGTTCTGGGGATAGACTGGGGAGATAGGGGATAGAGAGTCCCATTGACTCAGATACACACTGGTCCTGGGGGTCTGGGGAGAAAGGTCAGAGAGAGTCCCATTGACTCAGAGACACACTAGTCCTGGGGGTCTGGGGAGAAAGGTCAGAGAGAGTCCCATTGAATCAGATACACACTGGTCCAGGGGGTCTGGGGAGCAAGGTCAGAGAGAGTCCCATTGAATCAGATATACACTGGTCCTGGGGGATAGACTGGTGAGAAAGGTCAGAGAGAGTCCCATTGACTCAGATTCACATTGGTCCTGGGGATAGACTGGGGAGCAAGGTCAGAGAGTGTCCCATTGACTCAGAAAAACACTTGTCCTGGGGATAGACTGGGGAGAAATGTCGGAGAGAGTCCCATTGACTCAGATACACACTGGTCCTGGGGATAGACTGGGGAGAAATGTCAGAGAGAGTCCCATTGACTCAGATACACACTGGTCCTGGGGATAGACTGGGGAGAAAGGTCAGAGAAAGTCCCATTGACTCAGATACACACTGGTCCAGGGGGATAGAGTGGGGAGAATGGTCAGAGAGAGTCCCATTGACTCAGATACACACTGGTTCTGGGGATAGACTGGGGAGAAACGTCAGAGAGTCCCATTGACTCAGATACGCACTGGTCCTGGGGATAGACTGGGGAGAAAGGTCAGAGAGTCCCATTGACTCAGATGCACATTGGTCCTGGGGATAGACTGGGGAGAAAGGTCAGAGAGAGTCCAATTGACTCAGATACACACTGGTCCTGGGGTATAGTCTGGGGAGAAAGTTCAGAGAGAGTCCCATTGACTCAGTTAAAAACTGGTCCTGGGGATAGACTGGGGAGAAATGTCAGACAGTCCCATTGACTCAGATACACACTGGTCCTGGGGGTCTGGGGAGAAAGCTCAGAGAGAGTCCCATTAACTCAGAATACACACTGGTCCTGGGGGACTGGGGAGAATGTTCAGCGAGACCCATTGACTCAGATACACACTGGTCCTGGGGGACTGGGGAGAAATTTCAGAGAGAGTCCCATTGACTCAAATAGATACTGGTCCTGAGGATAGACTGTGGAGAAAAGTCAGAGAGAGTCCCATTGATTCAGATACACACTGGTCCTGGGGGTCTGGGGAGAAAGGTCAGAGAGAGTCCCATTGACTCAGATACAAACTGGTCCTGGGGGTCTGGGGAGAAAGGTCAGAGAGAGTCCCATTGACTCAGATACACACTGGTCCTGGGGATAGACTGGGGAGCAAGGTCAGAGAGAGTGCCATTGACTCAGATACACACTGGTCCTGGGGATAGACTGGGGAGAAAGGTCAGAGAGAGTCCCATTGACTCAGATACACACTGGTCCTGGGGGATAGACTGTGGAGAAAGGTCAGAGAGAGTCCCATTGACTCAGATAAACACTGGTCCTGGGGATAGACTGAGGAAAAAATTCAGAGATTCCCATTGACTCAGATACACACTGGTCCTGGGGATAGACTGGGGAGAAAGGTCAGAGAGTCCCATTGACTCAGATGCACATTGGTGCTGGGGATAGACTAGGGAGAAAGGTCAGAGAGAGTCCCATTGACTCAGATACACACTGGTCCTGGGGATAGTCTGTGGAGAAAGGTCAGAGAGAGTCCCATTTTCTCAGATACACACTGGTCCTGGGGATAGACTAGGGAGAAAGGTCAGAGAGAGTCCCATTGACTCAGATTCACACTTGTCCTGTGGTTTAGACTGGGGAGATAGGTCAGAGAGTGTCCCATTGATTCAGATACACACTAGTCCTGGGGATAGACTGGGGAGAAAGGTCAGAGAGAGTCCCATTGACTCAGATTCACACTTGTCCTGTGGTTTAGACTGGGGAGTAAGGTCAGAGAGTGTCCCATTGATTCAGATACACACTGGTCCTGGGGATAGATCGGGGAGAAAGGTCAGAGAGAGTCCCATTGACTCAGATACACACTTGTCCTGGGGATAGACTGTGGAGAAAGGTCAGAGAGTCCCTTTGACTCAGATACACACTGGTCCTGTGGATAGATTGTGGAGAAAGGTCAGAGAGAGTCCCATTGCATCAGATAAACACTGGTCCTGGGGATAGACTGGGGAGAAAGGTCAGAGAGTCCCATTGACTCAGATACACACTGGTCCTGGGGGAGTGTGGAGAAAGGTCAGAGAGAGTCCCATTGACTCAGATAGACACTGGTCCTGGGGATAGATTGTGGACAAAGGTCAGAGATAGTCCCATTGCATCAGATAAACACTGGTCCTGGGGATAGACTGGGTAGAAAGGTCAGAGAGAGTCCCATTGACTCAGATACACACTGGTCCTGGGGGTCTGGGGAGAAAGGTCAGAGAGAGTCCCATTGATTCAGATAAACACTGGTCCTGGGGATAGACTGGGGAGAAAGGTCAGAGAGAGTCCCATTGACTCAGATACACACTGGTCCTGGGGGTCTGGGGAGAAAGGTCAGAGAGAGTCCCATTGAATCAGATACACACTGGTCCAGGGGGTCTGGGGAGCAAGGTCAGAGAGAGTCCCATTGACTCAGATACACACTGGTCCTGGGGGATAGACTGGTGAGAAAGGTCAGAGAGAGTCCCATTGACTCAGATACACACTGGTCTTGGGGATAGACTGGGGAGCATGGTCAGAGAAAGTCCCATTGACTCAGAAAAATACTGGTCCTGGGGATAGAAAGGGGAGACAGATCAGAGAGAGTCCCATTGACTCAGATACACATTGGTCCTGTGGATAGACTGGGGAGAAAGGTCAGAGAGAGTCCCATTGACTCAGAGAAACACTAGTCCTGTGGATAGACTGGGGAGAAAGGTCAGAGAGAGTCCCATTGACTCAGATACACACTGGTCCTGGGGATAGACTGGGGAGAAAGGTCAGCGAGAGTCCCATTGACTCTGATACACACTGGTCCTGGGGGATAGAGTGGGGAGAAAGGTCAGAGAGAGTCCCATTTACTCAGATACACACTGGTCCTGGGGATAGACTGGGGAGAAAGGTCAGAGAGAGTCCCATTTACTCAGATACACACTGGTCCTGGGGATAGACTGGGGAGAAAGGTCAGAGAGTCCCATTGACCCAGATGCACATTGGTCCTGGGGATAGACTAGGGAGAAAGGTCAGAGAGAGTCCAATTGACTCAGATACACACTGGTCCTGGGGGATAGTCTGGGGAGAATGGTCAGTGAGTGTCCCATTGACTCAGATACACACTGGTCCTGGGGATAGACTGGGGAGAAAGGTCAGAGATAGTCCCATTGACTCAGATACACACTGGTCCTGGGGGACTGGGGAGAAAGATCAGAGAGTGTCCCAGTGACTCAGATAAACACTGGTGCTGGAGATAGACTGGGGAGAATGGTCAGAGAGAGTCCCATTGATTCAGATACACACTGGTCCTGGGGATAGACTCGGGAGAAAGATCACATGGAGTCCCATTGACTCAGATACACACTGGTCCTGGGGATAGACTGGGGAGAAAGGTCAGAGAGAGTCAGATTGACTCAGATACACAATGGCCCTGGGGATAGACTGGGGAGAAAGGTCAGAGTGAGTCCCATTGACTAAGATACACACTGGCCCTGGGGGTCTGGGGAGAAAGATCGGAGAGAGTCCTATTGACTCAGATACACATTGGTCCTGGGGATAGACTGGGGAGAATGGTCAAAGAGAGTCCCATTGACTCAGATACACATTGGTCCTGGGGATAGACTGGGGAGAAAGGTCAGAGAGAGTCCCATTGACTCAGATACACACAGGTCCTGGGGATAGACTGGGGAGGAAAATCAGAGAGAGTTCCATTGACCCAGATATACAATGGTCCTGGCGGATAGACTGGGGAGAAAGGTCAGAGAGAGTCCCATTGACTCAGATAAAAAATGGTCCTGCGGATAGACCGGGGAGAAAGGTCAGAGAGTCCCATTGGCTCAGATACACACTGGTCCTGGGGATAGACTGGGGAGCAAGATCAGAGAGAGTCCCATTGACTCAGATAAACACTGGTCCTGGGGGGAGACTGGGGAGAAAGGTCAGACAGAGTCCCATTGACTCAGATACACACTGGTCCTGGGGATAGACTGGGGAGAAAGGTCAGATTGTGTCCCATTGACTCAGATACACACTGGTACTGGGGATAGACTGTGGAGAAAGGTCAGAGAGAGTCCCATTGTCTCAGATACACACTAGTCCTGGGGATAGACTGGGGAGAAAGGTCAGAGAGAGTCCCATTGACTCAGATACACACTGGTCCTGGGGGATAGACTGGGGAGAAATGTCAGAGAGAGTCCCATTGATTCAGATACACACTGGTCCTGGGGATAGACTGCGGAGAAAGGTCAGAGAGTCCCTTTGACTTAGATACACACTGGTCCTGGGGATAGACTGGGGAGAAAGGTCAGAGAGAGTCCCATTGACTCAGATACACACTGTTCCTGGGGATAGACTGGGGAGAAAGTTCAGAGAGTCCCATTGACTCAGATACACACTGGTCATGGGGGACTGGGGAGAAAGGTCAGAGAGAGTCCCTTTGACTCAGATACACATTGGTCCTGGGGATAGACTGGGGAGCAAGGTCAGAGAGTGTCCCATTGACTCAGAAAAACATTTGTCCTGGGGATAGACTGGGGAGAAATGTCGGAGAGAGTCCCATTGACTCAGATACACACTGGTCCTGGGGATAGACTGGGGAGAAATGTCAGAGAGAGTCCCATTGACTCAGATACACACTGGTCCTGGGGATAGACTGGGGAGAAAGGTCAGAGAAAGTCCCATTGACTCAGATAAACACTGGTCCTGGAGATAGACTGGGGAGAAAGGTCAGAGAGAGTCCCATTGACTCAGATACACACTGGTCCTGGGGGATAGAGTGGGGAGAATGGTCAGAGAGAGTCCCATTGACTCAGATACACACTGGTTCTGGGGATAGACTGGGGAGAAACGTCAGAGAGTCCCATTGACTCAGATACGCACTGGTCCTGGGGATAGACTGGGGAGAAAGTTCAGAGAGTCCCATTGACTCAGATGCACATTGGTCCTGGGGATTGACTGGGGAGAAAGCTCAGAGAGAGTCCAATTGACTCAGATACACACTGGTCCTGGGGTATAGTCTGGGGAGAAAGTTCAGAGAGAGTCCCATTGACTCAGTTAAAAACTGGTCCTGGGGATAGACTGGGGAGAAATGTCAGAGAGTCCCATTGACTCAGATACACACTGGTCCTGGGGGTCTGGGGAGAAAGCTCAGAGAGAGTCCCATTGACTCAGAATACACACTGGTCCTGGGGGACTGGGGAGAATGTTCAGCGAGTCCCATTGACTCAGATACACACTGGTCCTGGGGGACTGCGGAGAAATTTCAGAGAGAGTCCCATTGACTCAAATAGATACTGGTCCTGAGGATAGACTGTGGAGAAAAGTCAGAGAGAGTCCCATTGACTCAGATACACACTGGTCCTGGGGGTCTGGGGAGAAAGGTCAGAGAGAGTCCCATTGACTCAGATACAAACTGGTCCTGGGGGTCTGGGGAGAAAGGTCAGAGAGAGTCCCATTGACTCAGATACACACTGGTCCTGGGGATAGACTGGGGAGCAAGGCAGAGAGAGTGCCATTGACTCAGATACACAATGGTCCTGGGGATAGACTGGGGAGAAAGGTCAGAGAGAGTCCCATTGACTCAGATACACACTGGTCCTGGGGGATAGACTGTGGAGAAAGGTCAGAGAGAGTCCCATTGACTCAGATAAACACTGGTCCTGGGATAGACTGGGGAGAAAGTTCAGAGAATCCCATTGACTCAGATACACACTGGTCCAGGGGATAGACTGGGGAGAAAGTTCAGAGGGTCCCATTGACTCAGATGCACATTGGTCCTGGGGATAGACTGGGGAGAAAGGTCAGAGAGAGTCCAATTGACTCAGATACACACGGGTCCTGGGGGATAGTCTGGGGAGAAAGTTCAGAGAGAGCCCCATTGACTCAGATAAAAACTGGTCCTGGGGATAGACTGGGGAGAAATGTCAGAGAGTCCCATTGACTCAGATACACACTGGTACTGGGGGTCTGGGGAGAAATGTCAGAGAGCGTCCCATTGAATCAGATCGACACTGGTCCTGGGGATAGACTGTGGAGAAAGGTCAGAGAGAATCCCATTGTCTCAGTTAAACACTGGTCCTGGGGATAGACTGGGGAGAAAGGTCAGTGAGAGTCCCATTGACTCAGATACACACTGGTCCTGGGGGTCTGGGGAGAAAGGTCAGAGAGAGTCCCATTGACTCAGATACACACTGGTCCTGGGGGATAGACTGGGGAGAAAGGTCAGAGAGTCCCTTTGACTCAGATACACATTGGTCCTGGGGATAGACTGGGGAGAAAGATCAGAGAGAGTCCCATTGCCTCAGATACACACTGGTCCTGGGGATAGACTTGGCAGAAAGATCAGAGAGTGTTCCATTGACTCAGATACATACTGGTCCTGGGGAACTGGGAAGAAAGGTCAGAGAGAGTCCCATTGACTCAGCTACACACTGGTCCTGGGGGAATGGGGAGAAAGGTCAGAGAGCGTCCCATTGACTCAGATTTACACTTGTCCTGGGGTTCGACTGGGGAGAAAGGTCAGAGAGAATCACATTGACTCAGATACACACTGGTCCTGGGGATAGACTTGGGAGAAAGATCAGAGAGAGTCCCATTGACTCAGATACACACTGGTCCTGGGGATAGACTGGGGAGAAAGTTCAGAGAGTCCCATTGACTTAGATAAACACTGGTCCTGGGGATAGACTGGGGAGAAATGTCAGAGAGAGTCCCATTGACTCAGATACACACTGGTCCTGGGGGACTGGGGAGAAAGGTCAGAGAAAGTTCCATTGACTCATATAGACACTGGTCCTGTTAATAGACTTGGCAGAAAGATCAGAGAGTGTCCCATTGACTCAGATACACACTGGTCCTGGGGATAGACTTGGCAGAAAGGTCAGAGAGAGTCCCATTGACTCAGATACACACTGGTCCTGGGGGAATGGGGAGAAAGGTCAGAGAGCGTCCCATTGACACAGATTTACACTTGTCC
The DNA here is from genome assembly GCF_044704955.1 of Pristiophorus japonicus. NCBI lineage: Eukaryota > Metazoa > Chordata > Chondrichthyes > Pristiophoridae > Pristiophorus > Pristiophorus japonicus. Next base: position 750,622 of record NW_027251196.1, on the reverse strand, counting down.
TGGGGTTCGACTGGGGAGAAAGGTCAGAGAGAGTCACATTGACTCAGATACACACTGGTCCTGGGGATAGACTTGGGAGAAAGATCAGAGAGAGTCCCATTGACTCAGATACACACTGGTCCTGGGGATAGACTGGGGAGAAAGGTCAGAGAGTCCCATTGACTCAGATAAACACTGGTCCTGGGGATAGACTGGGGAGAAAGGTCAGAGAGAGTCCCATTGACTCAGATACACACTGGACCTGGGGATAGACTGGGGAGAAATGTCAGAGAGAGTGCCATTGACTCAGATACACACTGGTCCTGGGGGACTGGGGAGAAAGGTCAGAGAAAGTTCCATTGACTCAGATAGACACTGGTCCTGTCGATAGACTTGGCAGAAAGATCAGAGAGTGTCCCATTGACTTAGATACACACTGGTCCTGGGGATAGACTGGGGAGAAAGGTCAGAGAGTCCCATTGACTCAGATACCCACTGGTCCTGGGGGACTGGGGAGAAAGGTCAGAGAGAGTCCCATTGACTCAGATAGACACTGGTCCTGGGGGACTGGGGAGAAAGGTCAGAGAAAGTTCCATTGACTCAGATAGACACTAGTCCTGGGGATAGACTTGGCAGAAAGATCAGAGAGTGTTCCATTGAGTCAGATACACACTGGTCCTGGGGTTAGACTTGGCAGAAAGATCAGAGAGTGTCCCATTGACTCAGACACATACTGGTCCTGGGGAACTGGGGAGAAATGTCAGAGAGCGTCCCATTGACTCAGATACACACTGGTCCTGGGGATAGACTGGGGAGAAAGGTCAGAGAGAGTCCCATTGACTCACATATTCACTGGTCCTGGGGGTCTGGGGAGAAAGGTCAGGGAGAGTTCCATTGACTAAGATACACACTGGTCCTGGGGATAGACTTGGTAGAAAGATCAGAGAGTGTCCCATTGACTCAGAAACACAGTGGTCCTGGGGCCTGGGGAGAAAGGTCAGGGAGTCCCATTGACTCAGATACACACTGGTCCTGGGGATAGATTGTGGAGAAAGGACAGAGAGAGTCCCATTGCATCAGATAAACACTGGTCCTGGGGATAGACTGGGGAGAAAGGTCAGAGAGAGTCCCATTGACTCAGATACACACTGGACCTGGGGATAGACTGGGGAGAAATGTCAGAGAGAGTCCCATTGACTCAGATACACACTGGTCCTGGGGGACTGGGGAGAAAGGTCAGAGAAAGTTCCATTGACTCAGATAGACACTGGTCCTGTCGATAGACTTGGCAGAAAGATCAGAGAGTGTCCCATTGACTCAGATACACATTGGTCCTGGGGATAGACTGGGGAGAAAGGTCAGAGAGTCCCATTGACTCAGATACCCACTGGTCCTGGGGGACTGGGGTGAAAGGTCAGAGAAAGTTCCATTGACTCAGATAGACACTGGTCCTGGGGATAGACTTGGCAGAAAGATCAGAGAGTGTCCCATTGACTCAGATACACACTGGTCCTGGGGATAGACTTGGCAGAAAGATCAGAGAGTGTCCCATTGACTCAGATACATACTGGTCCTGGGGGACTGGGGAGAAATGTCAGAGAGCGTCCCATTGACTCAGATACACACTGGTCCTGGGGATAGACTGGGGAGTAATGTCAGAGAGAGTCCCATTGACTCACATACTCACTGGTTCTGGGGGTCTGGGGAGAAAGGTCAGGGAGAGTTCCATTGACTCAGATACACACTGGTCCTGGGGATAGACTTGGTAGAAAGATCAGAGAGTGTCCCATTGACTCAGATACACACTGGTCCTGGGGATAGACTGGGGAGAAAGGTCAGTGAGAGTCCCATTGACTCAGATAAACACTGGTCCTGGGGATAGACTGGGGAGAAAGGTCAGTGAGAGTCCCATTGACTCAGATACACACTGGTCCTGGGGGTCTGGGGAGAAAGGTCAGAGAGAGTCCCATTGACTCAGATACACACTGGTCCTGGGGGATAGACTTGGGAGAATGGTCAGAGAGAGTCCCATTGACTCAGATACACACTGGCCCTGGGGGACTGGGGAGAAAGGTCAGAGAGTCCCTTTGACTCAGATACACACTGGTCCTGAGGATCGACTGGGGAGAAAGATCAGAGAGAGTCCCATTGACTCAGATACACACTGGTCCTGGGGGACTGGGGAGAACGGTCAGAGAGAATCCCATTGACTCAGATAAACACTGGTCCTGGGGGACGGGGAAGAAAGGTCAGAGAGAGTCCCATTGACTCAGATACACACTGGTCCTGGGGGAATGGGGAGAAAGGTCAGAGAGCGTCCCATTGACTCAGATTTACACTTGTCCTGGGGTTCGACTGGGGAGAAAGGTCAGAGAGAGTCACATTGACTCAGATACACACTGGTCCTGGGGATAGACTTGGGAGAAAGATCAGAGAGAGTCCCACTGACTCAGATACAAACTGGTCCTGGGGATAGACTGGGGAGAAAGGTCAGAGAGTCCCATTGACTCAGATAAACACTGGTCCTGGGGATAGACTGGGGAGAAAGGTCAGAGAGAGTCCCATTGAATCAGATACATACTGAACCTGGGGATAGACTGGGGAGAAATGACAGAGAGAGTCCCATTGACTCAGATACACACTGGTCCTGGGGACTGGGGAGAAAGGTCAGAGTGAGTTCCATTGACTCAGATACACACTGGTCCTGGGGAAAGACTTGGGAGAAAGGTCAGAGAAAGTCCCATTGACTCATATACACACTGGTCCTGGGGGACTGGGGAGAAAGGTCAGAGAGCGTCCCATTGACTCAGATACACACTGATCCTGGGGTTAGACTGGGGAGAAAGGTCAGAGAGAGTCCCATTGACTCACATACACACTGGTTCTGGGCGTCTGGGGAGAAAGGTCAGGGAGAGTTCCATTGACTCAGATACACACTGGTCCTGGGGATAGACTTGGTAGAAAGATCAGAGAGTGTCCCATTGACTCAGAAACACAGTGGTCCTGGGGGACTGGGGAGAAAGGTCAGGGAGTCCCATTGACTCAGATACACACTGGTCCTGGGGATAGACTGCGGAGAAAGGTCAGAGAGAGTCGCATTGACTCAGATACACACTGGTCCTGGGGATAGACTGGGGAGAAAGTTCAGAGAGTCCCATTGACTCAGATACACAAATGGTCCTGGGGGACTGGGGAGAAAGGTCAGAGAGAGTCCCATTGACTCAGATGGACACTGGTCCTGGGGATAGATTGTGGAGAAAGGACAGAGAGAGTCCCATTGCATCAGATAAACACTGGTTCTGGGGATAGACTGGGGAGATAGGGGATAGAGAGTCCCATTGACTCAGATACACACTGGTCCTGGGGGTCTGGGGAGAAAGGTCAGAGAGAGTCCCATTGACTCAGAGACACACTAGTCCTGGGGGTCTGGGGAGAAAGGTCAGAGAGAGTCCCATTGAATCAGATACACACTGGTCCAGGGGGTCTGGGGAGCAAGGTCAGAGAGAGTCCCATTGAATCAGATATACACTGGTCCTGGGGGATAGACTGGTGAGAAAGGTCAGAGAGAGTCCCATTGACTCAGATTCACATTGGTCCTGGGGATAGACTGGGGAGCAAGGTCAGAGAGTGTCCCATTGACTCAGAAAAACACTTGTCCTGGGGATAGACTGGGGAGAAATGTCGGAGAGAGTCCCATTGACTCAGATACACACTGGTCCTGGGGATAGACTGGGGAGAAATGTCAGAGAGAGTCCCATTGACTCAGATACACACTGGTCCTGGGGATAGACTGGGGAGAAAGGTCAGAGAAAGTCCCATTGACTCAGATAAACACTGGTCCTGGAGATAGACTGGGGAGAAAGGTCAGAGAGAGTCCCATTGACTCAGATACACACTGGTCCAGGGGGATAGAGTGGGGAGAATGGTCAGAGAGAGTCCCATTGACTCAGATACACACTGGTTCTGGGGATAGACTGGGGAGAAACGTCGGAGAGTCACATTGACTCAGATACGCACTGGTCCTGGGGATAGACTGGGGAGAAAGGTCAGAGAGTCCCATTGACTCAGATGCACATTGGTCCTGGGGATAGACTGGGGAGAAAGGTCAGAGAGAGTCCAATTGACTCAGATACACACTGGTCCTGGGGTATAGTCTGGGGAGAAAGTTCAGAGAGAGTCCCATTGACTCAGTTAAAAACTGGTCCTGGGGATAGACTGGGGAGAAATATCAGACAGTCCCATTGACTCAGATACACACTGGTCCTGGGGGTCTGGGGAGAAAGCTCAGAGAGAGTCCCATTAACTCAGAATACACACTGGTCCTGGGGGACTGGGGAGAATGTTCAGCGAGTCCCATTGACTCAGATACACACTGGTCCTGGGGGACTGGGGAGAAATTTCAGAGAGAGTCCCATTGACTCAAATAGATACTGGTCCTGAGGATAGACTGTGGAGAAAAGTCAGAGAGAGTCCCATTGATTCAGATACACACTGGTCCTGGGGGTCTGGGGAGAAAGGTCAGAGAGAGTCCCATTGACTCAGATACAAACTGGTCCTGGGGGTCTGGGGAGAAAGGTCAGAGAGAGTCCCATTGACTCAGATACACACTGGTCCTGGGGATAGACTGGGGAGCAAGGTCAGAGAGAGTGCCATTGACTCAGATACACACTGGTCCTGGGGATAGACTGGGGAGAAAGGTCAGAGAGAGTCCCATTGACTCAGATACACACTGGTCCTGGGGGATAGACTGTGGAGAAAGGTCAGAGAGAGTCCCATTGACTCAGATAAACACTGGTCCTGGGGATAGACTGAGGAAAAAATTCAGAGATTCCCATTGACTCAGATACACACTGGTCCTGGGGATAGACTGGGGAGAAAGGTCAGAGAGTCCCATTGACTCAGATGCACATTGGTGCTGGGGATAGACTAGGGAGAAAGGTCAGAGAGAGTCCCATTGACTCAGATACACACTGGTCCTGGGGATAGTCTGTGGAGAAAGGTCAGAGAGAGTCCCATTTTCTCAGATACACACTGGTCCTGGGGATAGACTGGGGAGAAAGATCAGAGAGAGTCCCATTGACTCAGATTCACACTTGTCCTGTGGTTTAGACTGGGGAGAAAGGTCAGAGAGTGTCCCATTGATTCAGATACACACTAGTCCTGGGGATAGACTGGGGAGAAAGGTCAGAGAGAGTCCCATTGACTCAGATTCACACTTGTCCTGTGGTTTAGACTGGGGAGAAAGGTCAGAGAGTGTCCCATTGATTCAGATACACACTGGTCCTGGGGATAGATCGGGGAGAAAGGTCAGAGAGAGTCCCATTGACTCAGATACACACTTGTCCTGGGGATAGACTGTGGAGAAAGGTCAGAGAGTCCCTTTGACTCAGATACACACTGGTCCTGTGGATAGATTGTGGAGAAAGGTCAGAGAGAGTCCCATTGCATCAGATAAACACTGGTCCTGGGGATAGACTGGGGAGAAAGGTCAGAGAGTCCCATTGACTCAGATACACACTGGTCCTGGGGGAGTGTGGAGAAAGGTCAGAGAGAGTCCCATTGACTCAGATAGACACTGGTCCTGGGGATAGATTGTGGACAAAGGTCAGAGAGAGTCCCATTGCATCAGATAAACACTGGTCCTGGGGATAGACTGGGTAGAAAGGTCAGAGAGAGTCCCATTGACTCAGATACACACTGGTCCTGGGGGTCTGGGGAGAAAGGTCAGAGAGAGTCCCATTGATTCAGATAAACACTGGTCCTGGGGATAGACTGGGGAGAAAGGTCAGAGAGAGTCCCATTGACTCAGATACACACTGGTCCTGGGGGTCTGGGGAGAAAGGTCAGAGAGAGTCCCATTGAATCAGATACACACTGGTCCAGGGGGTCTGGGGAGCAAGGTCAGAGAGAGTCCCATTGACTCAGATACACACTGGTCCTGGGGGATAGACTGGTGAGAAAGGTCAGAGAGAGTCCCATTGACTCAGATACACACTGGTCTTGGGGATAGACTGGGGAGCATGGTCAGAGAAAGTCCCATTGACTCAGAAAAATACTGGTCCTGGGGATAGAAAGGGGAGACAGATCAGAGAGAGTCCCATTGACTCAGATACACATTGGTCCTGTGGATAGACTGGGGAGAAAGGTCAGAGAGAGTCCCATTGACTCAGAGAAACACTAGTCCTGTGGATAGACTGGGGAGAAAGGTCAGAGAGAGTCCCATTGACTCAGATACACACTGGTCCTGGGGATAGACTGGGGAGAAAGGTCAGCGAGAGTCCCATTGACTCTGATACACACTGGTCCTGGGGGATAGAGTGGGGAGAAAGGTCAGAGAGAGTCCCATTTACTCAGATACACACTGGTCCTGGGGATAGACTGGGGAGAAAGGTCAGAGAGAGTCCCATTTACTCAGATACACACTGGTCCTGGGGATAGACTGGGGAGAAAGGTCAGAGAGTCCCATTGACCCAGATGCACATTGGTCCTGGGGATAGACTAGGGAGAAAGGTCAGAGAGAGTCCAATTGACTCAGATACACACTGGCCCTGGGGATAGACTCGGGAGAAAGGTCAGAGAGAGTCCCATTGACTCAGAGAAACACTAGTCCTGTGGATAGACTGGGGAGAAAGGTCAGAGAGAGTCCCATTGACTCAGATACACACTGGTCCTGGGGATAGACTGGGGAGAAAGGTCAGCGAGAGTCCCATTGACTCTGATACACACTGGTCCTGGGGGATAGAGTGGGGAGAAAGGTCAGAGAGAGTCCCATTTACTCAGATACACACTGGTCCTGGGGATAGACTGGGGAGAAAGGTCAGAGAGAGTCCCATTTACTCAGATACACACTGGTCCTGGGGATAGACTGGGGAGAAAGGTCAGAGAGTCCCATTGACCCAGATGCACATTGGTCCTGGGGATAGACTAGGGAGAAAGGTCAGAGAGAGTCCAATTGACTCAGATACACACTGGTCCTGGGGGATAGTCTGGGGAGAATGGTCAGTGAGTGTCCCATTGACTCAGATACACACTGGTCCTGGGGATAGACTTGGGAGAAAGGTCAGAGATAGTCCCATTGACTCAGATACACACTGGTCCTGGGGGACTGGGGAGAAAGATCAGAGAGTGTCCCAGTGACTCAGATAAACACTGGTGCTGGAGATAGACTGGGGAGAATGGTCAGAGAGAGTCCCATTGATTCAGATACACACTGGTCCTGGGGATAGACTCGGGAGAAAGATCACATGGAGTCCCATTGACTCAGATACACACTGGTCCTGGGGATAGACTGGGGAGAAAGGTCAGAGAGAGTCAGATTGACTCAGATACACAATGGCCCTGGGGATAGACTGGGGAGAAAGGTCAGAGTGAGTCCCATTGACTAAGTTACACACTGGCCCTGGGGGTCTGGGGAGAAAGATCGGAGAGAGTCCTATTGACTCAGATACACATTGGTCCTGGGGATAGACTGGGGAGAATGGTCAAAGAGAGTCCCATTGACTCAGATACACATTGGTCCTGGGGATAGACTGGGGAGAAAGGTCAGAGAGAGTCCCATTGACTCAGATACACACAGGTCCTGGGGATAGACTGGGGAGGAAAATCAGAGAGAGTTCCATTGACCCAGATATACAATGGTCCTGGCGGATAGACTGGGGAGAAAGGTCAGAGAGAGTCCCATTGACTCAGATAAAAAATGGTCCTGCGGATAGACCGGGGAGAAAGGTCAGAGAGTCCCATTGGCTCAGATACACACTGGTCCTGGGGATAGACTGGGGAGCAAGATCAGAGAGAGTCCCATTGACTCAGATAAACACTGGTCCTGGGGGGAGACTGGGGAGAAAGGTCAGACAGAGTCCCATTGACTCAGATACACACTGGTCCTGGGGATAGACTGGGGAGAAAGGTCAGATTGTGTCCCATTGACTCAGATACACACTGGTACTGGGGATAGACTGTGGAGAAAGGTCAGAGAGAGTCCCATTGTCTCAGATACACACTAGTCCTGGGGATAGACTGGGGAGAAAGGTCAGAGAGAGTCCCATTGACTCAGATACACACTGGTCCTGGGGGATAGACTGGGGAGAAATGTCAGAGAGAGTCCCATTGATTCAGATACACACTGGTCCTGGGGATAGACTGCGGAGAAAGGTCAGAGAGTCCCTTTGACTTAGATACACACTGGTCCTGGGGATAGACTGGGGAGAAAGGTCAGAGAGAGTCCCATTGACTCAGATACACACTGTTCCTGGGGATAGACTGGGGAGAAAGTTCAGAGAGTCCCATTGACTCAGATACACACTGGTCATGGGGGACTGGGGAGAAAGGTCAGAGAGAGTCCCTTTGACTCAGATACACATTGGTCCTGGGGACAGACTGGGGAGCAAGGTCAGAGAGTGTCCCATTGACTCAGAAAAACATTTGTCCTGGGGATAGACTGGGGAGAAATGTCGGAGAGAGTCCCATTGACTCAGATACACACTGGTCCTGGGGATAGACTGGGGAGAAATGTCAGAGAGAGTCCCATTGACTCAGATACACACTGGTCCTGGGGATAGACTGGGGAGAAAGGTCAGAGAAAGTCCCATTGACTCAGATAAACACTGGTCCTGGAGATAGACTGGGGAGAAAGGTCAGAGAGAGTCCCATTGACTCAGATACACACTGGTCCTGGGGGATAGAGTGGGGAGAATGGTCAGAGAGAGTCCCATTGACTCAGATACACACTGGTTCTGGGGATAGACTGGGGAGAAACGTCAGAGAGTCCCATTGACTCAGATACGCACTGGTCCTGGGGATAGACTGGGGAGAAAGTTCAGAGAGTCCCATTGACTCAGATGCACATTGGTCCTGGGGATTGACTGGGGAGAAAGCTCAGAGAGAGTCCAATTGACTCAGATACACACTGGTCCTGGGGTATAGTCTGGGGAGAAAGTTCAGAGAGAGTCCCATTGACTCAGTTAAAAACTGGTCCTGGGGATAGACTGGGGAGAAATGTCAGAGAGTCCCATTGACTCAGATACACACTGGTCCTGGGGGTCTGGGGAGAAAGCTCAGAGAGAGTCCCATTGACTCAGAATACACACTGGTCCTGGGGGACTGGGGAGAATGTTCAGCGAGTCCCATTGACTCAGATACACACTGGTCCTGGGGGACTGCGGAGAAATTTCAGAGAGAGTCCCATTGACTCAAATAGATACTGGTCCTGAGGATAGACTGTGGAGAAAAGTCAGAGAGAGTCCCATTGACTCAGATACACACTGGTCCTGGGGGTCTGGGGAGAAAGGTCAGAGAGAGTCCCATTGACTCAGATACAAACTGGTCCTGGGGGTCTGGGGAGAAAGGTCAGAGAGAGTCCCATTGACTCAGATACACACTGGTCCTGGGGATAGACTGGGGAGCAAGGCAGAGAGAGTGCCATTGACTCAGATACACAATGGTCCTTGGGATAGACTGGGGAGAAAGGTCAGAGAGAGTCCCATTGACTCAGATACACACTGGTCCTGGGGGATAGACTGTGGAGAAAGGTCAGAGAGAGTCCCATTGACTCAGATAAACACTGGTCCTGGGATAGACTGGGGAAAAAATTCAGAGATTCCCATTGACTCAGATACACACTGGTCCTGGGGATAGACTGGGGAGAAAGGTCAGAGAGTCCCATTGACTCAGATGCACATTGGTGCTGGGGATAGACTAGGGAGAAAGGTCAGAGAGAGTCCCATCGACTCAGATACACACTGGTCCTGGGGATAGTCTGTGGAGAAAGGTCAGAGAGAGTCCCATTTTCTCAGATACACACTGGTCCTGGGGATAGACTGCGGAGAAAGGTCAGAGAGAGTCCCATTGACTCAGATTCACACTTGTCCTGTGGTTTAGACTGGGGAGAAAGGTCAGAGAGTGTCCCATTGATTCAGATACACACTGGTCCTGGGGATAGACTGGGGAGAAAGGTCAGAGAGAGTCCCATTGACTCAGATTAACACTTGTCCTGTGGTTTAGACTGGGGAGAAAGGTCAGAGAGTGTCCCATTGATTCAGATACACACTGGTCCTGGGGATAGATCGGGGAGAAAGGTCAGAGAGAGTCCCATTGACTCAGATACACACTTGTCCTGGGGATAGACTGGGGAGAAAGGTCAGAGAGTCCCTTTGACTCAGATACACACTGGTCCTGGGGATAGATTGTGGAGAAAGGTCAGAGAGAGTCCCATTGCATCAGATAAACACTGGTCCTGGGGATAGACTGGGGAGAAAGGTCAGAGAGTCCCATTGACTCAGATACACACTGGTCCTGGGGGAGTGTGGAGAAAGGTCAGAGAGAGTCCCATTGACTCAGATAGACACTGGTCCTGGGGATAGATTGTGGAGAAAGGTCAGAGAGAGTCCCATTGCATCAGATAAACACTGGTCCTGGGGATAGACTGGGTAGAAAGGTCAGAGAGAGTCCCATTGACTCAGATACACACTGGTCCTGGGGGTCTGGGGAGAAAGGTCAGAGAGAGTCCCATTGACTCAGATAAACACTGGTCCTGGGGATAGACTGGGGAGAAAGGTCAGAGAGAGTCCCATTGACTCAGATACACACTGGTCCTGGGGGTCTGGGGAGAAAGGTCAGAGAGAGTCCCATTGAATCAGATACATACTGGTCCAGGGGGTCTGGGGAGCAAGGTCAGAGAGAGTCCCATTGACTCAGATACACACTGGTCCTGGGGGATAGACTGGTGAGAAAGGTCAGAGAGAGTCCCATTGACTCAGATACACACTGGTCTTGGGGATAGACTGGGGAGCATGGTCAGAGAGAGTCCCATTGACTCAGAAAAACACTGGTCCTGGGGATAGAAAGGGGAGACAGATCAGAGAGAGTCCCATTGACTCAGATACACATTGGTCCTGTGGATAGACTGGGGAGAAAGGTCAGAGAGAGTCCCATTGACTCAGAGAAACACTAGTCCTGTGGATAGACTGGGGAGAAAGGTCAGAGAGAGTCCCATTGACTCTGATACACACTGGTCCTGGGGGATAGAGTGGGGAGAAAGGTCAGAGAGAGTCCCATTTACTCAGATACACACTGGTCCTGGGGATAGACTGGGGAGAAAGGTCAGAGAGAGTCCCATTTACTCAGATACACACTGGTCCTGGGGATAGACTGGGGAGAAAGGTCAGAGAGTCCCATTGACCCAGATGCACATTGGTCCTGGGGATAGACTAAGGAGAAAGGTCAGAGAGAGTCCAATTGACTCAGATACACACTGGTCCTGGGTGATAGTCTGGGGAGAATGGTCAGTGAGTGTCCCATTGACTCAGATACACACTGGTCCTGGGGATAGACTGGGGAGAAAGGTCAGAGATAGTCCCATTGACTCAGATACACACTGGTCCTGGGGGACTGGGGAGAAAGATCAGAGAGTGTCCCAGTGACTCAGATAGACACTGGTGCTGGAGATAGACTGGGGATAATGGTCAGAGAGAGTCCCATTGATTCAGATACACACTGGTCCTGGGGATAGACTCGGGAGAAAGATCACATGGAGTCCCATTGACTCAGATACACACTGGTCCTGGGGATAGACTGGGGAGAAAGGTCAGAGAGAGTCAGATTGACTCAGATACACAATGGCCCTGGGGATAGACTGGGGAGAAAGGTCAGAGTGAGTCCCATTGACTAAGATACACACTGGCCCTGGCGGTCTGGGGAGAAAGATCGGAGAGAGTCCTATTGACGCAGATACACATTGGTCCTGGGGATAGACTGGGGAGAATGGTCAAAGAGAGTCCCATTGACTCAGATACACATTGGTCCTGGGGATAGACTGGGGAGAAAGGTCAGAGAGAGTCCCATTGACTCAGATACACACAGGTCCTGGGGATAGACTGGGGAGGAAAATCAGAGAGAGTTCCATTGACCCAGATATACAATGGTCCTGGCGGATAGACTGGGGAGAAAGGTCAGAGAGAGTCCCATTGACTCAGATAAAAAATGGTCCTGCGGATAGACCGGGGAGAAAGGTCAGAGAGTCCCATTGGCTCAGATACACACTGGTCCTGGGGATAGACTGGGGAGCAAGATCAGAGAGAGTCCCATTGACTCAGATAAACACTGGTCCTGGGGGGAGACTGGGGTGAAAGGTCAGACAGAGTCCCATTGACTCAGATACACACTGGTCCTGGGGATAGACTGGGGAGAAAGGTCAGATTGTGTCCCATTGACTCAGATACACACTGGTCCTGGGGATAGACTGTGGAGAAAGGTCAGAGAGAGTCCCATTGTCTCAGATACACACTAGTCCTGGGGATAGACTGGGGAGAAAGGTCAGAGAGAGTCCCATTGACTCAGATACACACTGGTCCTGGGGGATAGACTGGGGAGAAAGGTCAGAGAGAGTCCCATTGATTCAGATACACACTGGTCCTGGGGATAGACTGCGGAGAAAGGTCAGAGAGTCCCTTTGACTTAGATACACACTGGTCCTGGGGATAGACTGGGGAGAAAGGTCAGAGAGAGTCCCATTGACTCAGATACACACTGTTCCTGGGGATAGACTGGGGAGAAAGTTCAGAGAGTCCCATTGACTCAGATACACACTGGTCATGGGGGACTGGGGAGAAAGGTCAGAGAGAGTCCCTTTGACTCAGATACACACTGGTCCTGGAGATAGACTGGGGAGAATGGTCAGAGAGATTCCCATTGATTCAGATACACACTGGTCCTGGGGATAGACTGGGGAGAAAGATCACAGGGAGTCCCATTGACTCAGATACACACTGGTCCTGGAGATAGACTGGGGAGAAAGGTCAGAGAGAGTCCCATTGTCTCAGATACACACTGGTCCAGGGGATAGACTGGGGAGAAAGGTCAGAGAGAGTCCCATTGACTCAGATAAACACTGATCCTGGGGGATAGACTGGGGAGAAAGGTCAGAGAGAGTCCCATTGACTCAGATAAACAATGGTCCTGGGGATAGATCGGGGAGAAAGGTCAGAGAGAGTCCCATTGACTCAGATACACACTTGTCCTGGGGATAGACTGGGGAGAAAGGTCAGAGAGTCCCTTTGACTCAGATACACACTGGTCCTGGGGATAGACTGGGGAGAAAGGTCAGAGAGAGTCCCATTGACTCAGATACACACTGTTCCGGGGGAAAGACTGGGGAGAAAGTTCAGAGAGTTCCATTGACTCAGATACACACTGGTCATGGGGGACTGGGGAGAAAGGTCAGAGAGAGACCCATTGACTCAGACAGACACTGGTCCTGGGGATAGATTGTGAAGAAACGTCAGAGAGAGTCCCATTGACTCAGATACACACTGGTCCTGGGGGATAGAGTGGGGAGAAAGGTCAGAGAGAGTCCCATTTACTCAGATACACACTGGTCCTGGGGATAGACTGGGGAGAAAGGTCAGAGAGTCCCATTGACTCAGATGCACATTGGTCCTGGGGATAGACTGGGGAGAAAGATCAGAGATGTCCCATTGATTCAGATACACACTGGTCCTGGGGATAGACTGGGGGGAAAGGTCTGAGAGAGTCCCATTGACTCAGATACACACTGGTCCTGGGGGACTGGGGAGGAAAATCAGAGAGAGTTCCATTGACCCAGATATACAATGGTCCTGGGGGATAGTCTGGGGAGAAAGTTCAGAGAGAGTCCCATTGACTCAGATAAACAATGGTCCTGCGGATAGACCGGGGAGAAAGGTCAGAGTGTCCCATTGACTCAGATACACACTGGTCCTGGGGATAGACTGGGGAGCAAGGTCAGAGAGAGTCCCATTGACTCAGATAAACACTGGTCCTGGGGGTAAACTGGGGAGAAAGGTCAGACAGAGACCCATTGACTCAGATACACACTGGTCCTGGGGATAGACTGGGGAGAAAGGTCAGAGAGAGTCCCATTGACTCAGATACACACTGGTCCTGGGGATAGACTGTGGAGAAAGGTCAGAGAGAGTCCCATTGACGCAGATAAACAATGGTCCTGCGGATAGACCGGGGAGAAAGGTCAGAGAGTCCCATTGACTCAGATACACACTGGTCCTGGGGATAGACTGCGGTGCAAGTTCAGAGAGAGTCCCATTGACACAGATAAACACTGGTCCTGGGGGTAGACTGGGGAGAAAGGTCAGACAGAGTCCCATTGACTCAGATACACACTGGTCCCGGGGATAGACTGGGGAGAAAGGTCAGTGAGAGTCCCATTGACTCAGATACCCACTGGTCCTGGGGGTCTGGGGAGAAAGGTCAGAGAGAGTCCCATTGACTCAGATACACACTGGTCCTGGTGATAGACTGGGGAGAAAGTTCAGAGAGTCCCATTGAATCAGATGCACATTGGTCCTGGGGATAGATTGGGGAGAAAGGTCAGAGAGAGTCCAATTGACTCAGATAAACACTGGTCCTGGGGGATAGACTGGGGAGAAAGGTCAGAGAGAGTCCCATTGACTCAGATAAAAACTGGTCCTTGGGATAGACTGGGGATAAAGGTCAGAGAGTCCCATTGACTCAGATAAACACTGGTCCTGGGGGTCTGGGGAGAAAGGTCAGAGAGAGTCCCATTGACTCAGATACACACTGGTCCTGGGGATAGACTGGGGAGAAAGGTCAGAGAGAGTCCCATTGACTCAGATACACACTTGTCCTGGGGATAGACTGGGGAGAAAGGTCAGAGAGAGTCCCATTGACTCAGATAAACACTGGTCCTGGGGATAGACTGGGGAGAAAGGTCAGAGAGAGTCCCATTGACTCAGATAAACATTGGCCCTGGAGATAGACTGGGGAGAAAGGTCAGAGAGAGTCCCATTGACTCAGATGCACACTGGTCCTGGGGATAGACTGGGGAGAAAGGTCAGAGAGAGTCCCATTGACTCAGATACACACTGGTCCTGGGGGTCTGTGGAGAAAGGTCAGAGAGAGTCCCATTGACTCAGATACACACTGGTCCTGGCGATAGACTGTGGAGAAAAGTCAGAGAGAGTCCCATTGACTCAGATAAACACTGGTCCTGGTGATAGACTGGGGAGAAAGGTCAGAGTCCCATTGACTCAGATGCACATTGGTCCTGGGGATAGACTGGGGAGAAAGGTCAGAGAGAGTCCCATTGACTCAGATACACACTGGTCCTGGCGATAGACTGTGGAGAAAGGTCAGAGAAATTCCCATTGACTCAGATACACACTGCTCCTGGGGGATAGACTGGGGAGAAAGGTCAGAGAGAGTGCCATTGACTCAGATAAAAACTGGTCCTGGGGATAGACTGGGGAGAAAGGTCAGAGAGTCCCATTGACTCAGATACACACTGGTCCTGGGGGTCTGGGGAGAAAGGTCAGAGAGAGTCCCATTGACTCATATACACACTGGTCCTAGGGGATAGACTGGGGAGAAAGATCAGAGAGAGTCCCATTGACTCAGATACACACTGGTCCTGGGGATAGACTGTGGCGAAAGGTCAGGGAGAGTCCCATTTCCGCAGATATACAATGGTCCTGCGGATAGACCGGGGAGAAAGGTCAGAGAGTCCCATTCACTCAGATACACACTGGTCCTGGGGATAGACTGGGGAGCAAGGTCAGAGAGATTCCAATTGACTCAGATAAACACTGGTCCTGGGGGTAGACTGGGGATAAAGGTCAGTGAGAGTCCCATTGACTCAGATACACACTGGTCCTGGGGATAGACTGGGGAGAAAGGTCAGAGAGAGACCCATTGACTCAGATACACACTGGTCCTGGGGGATAGATTGGGGCGAAATGTCAGAGAGAGTCCCATTGACTCAGATAAACACTGGTCCTGGGGATAGACTAGGGAGAAAGGTCAGAGAGTCCCATTGACTCAGATACACACTGGTCCTGGGGATAGACTGGGGCGAAAGGTCAGAGAGAGTCCCATTGACTCAGATAAAAATTGGTCCTGGTGATAGACTGGGGAGAAAGGTCAGAGAGTCCCATTGACTCAGATGCACATTGGTCCTGGGGATAGACTGGGGAGAAAGGTCAGAGAGAGTCCCATTGACACAGATAAAAACTGGTCCTGGGGATAGACTGGGGATAAAGGTCAGAGAGTCCCATTGACTCAGATAAACACTGGTCCTGGGGGTCTGGGGAGAAAGGTCAGAGAGAGTCCCATTGACTCAGATACACACTGGTCCTGGGGGTCTGGGGAGAAAGGTCAGAGAGAGTCCCATTGACTCATATACACACTGGTCCTAGGGGATAGACTGGGGAGAAAGATCAGAGAGAGTCCCATTGACTCAGATACACACTGGTCCTGGGGATAGACTGTGGCGAAAGGTCAGAGAGAGTCCCATTTCCGCAGATAAACAATGTGCCTGCCGATAGACCGGGGAGAAAGGTCAGAGAGTCCCATTCACTCAGATACACACTGGTCCTGGGGATAGACTGGGGAGCAAGGTCAGAGAGAGTCCAATTGACTCAGATAAACACTGGTCCTGGGGGTAGACTGGGGAGAAAGGTCAGTGAGAGTCCCGTTGACTCAGATACACACTGGTCCTGGGGATAGACTGGGGAGCAAGGTCAGAGAGAGTCCCATTGACTCAGATAAACACTGCTCCTGGGGGTAGACTGGGGATAAAGGTGAGACAGAGTCCCATTGACTCAGATACACACTGGTCCTGGGGATAGACTGGGGAGAAAGGTCAGAGAGAGACCCATTGACTCAGATACACACTGGTCCTGGGGGATAGATTGGGGCGAAAGCTCAGAGAGATTCCCATTGATTCAGATAAACACTGGTCCTGGGGATAGACAAGGGAGAAAGGTCAGCGAGTCCCGTTGACTCAGATACACACTGGTCCTGGGGATAGACTGGGGAGAAAGGTCAGAGAGAGTCCCATTGACTCAGATAAACACTGGTCCTGATGATAGACTGGGGAGAAAGGTCAGAGAGTCCCATTGACTCAGATGCACATTGGTCCTGGTGATAGACTGGGGAGAAAGGTCCGAGAGAGTCCCATTGACTCAGATAAAAACTGGTCCTGGGGATAGACTGGGGATAAAGGTCAGAGAGTCCCATTGACTCAGATAAACACTGGTCCAGGTGGTATGGGGAGAAAGGTCAGAGAGAGTCCCATTGACTCAGTTACACACTGGTCCTAGGGGATAGACTGGGGAGAAAGTTCAGAGAGAGTCCCATTGACTCAGATACACACTGGTCATGGGGATAGACTGTGGAGAAAGGTCAGAGAGAGTCCCATTGACTCAGATACACACTGGTCCTGGGGGATAGACTGGGGAGAAAGGTCAGAGAGAGTTCCATTGACTCAGATACACACTGGGCCTGGGGATAGACTGCGGAGAATGGTCAGAGAGAGTCCCATTGACTCAGATAAACACTGGTCCTGGGGATAGACTAGGGAGAAAGGTCAGAGAGTCCCATTGACTCAGATACACACTCGTCCTGGGGATAGACTGGGGAGAAAGGACAGAGAGAGTCCCATTGACTCAGATACACACTTGTCCTGGTGATAGACTGGGGAGAAAGGTCACAGAGTCCCATTGACTCAGATGCACATTGGTCCTGGGGATAGACTGGGGAGAAAGGTCAGAGAGAGTCCCATTGACTCAGATACACACTGGTCCTGGTGATAGACTGGGGAGAAAGTTCAGAGAGTCCCATTGCCTCAAATGCACATTGGTCCTGGGGATAGACTGGGGAGAAAGGTCAGAGAGAGTCCAATTGACTCAGATAAACACTGGTCCTGGGGGATAGACTGGGGAGAAAGGTCAGAGAGAGTCCCATTGACTCAGATAAAAACTGGTCCTGGGGATAGACTGGGGATAAAGGTCAGAGAGTCCCATTGACTCAGATAAACACTGGTCCTGGGGGTCTGGGGAGAAAGGTCAGAGAGAGTCCCATTGACTCAGATACGCACTGGTCCTGGGGGATAGACTTGGGAGAACGGTCAGAGAGAGTCCCATTGACTCAGATACACACTGGTCCTGGCGATAGACTGTGGAGAAAAGTCAGAGAGAGTCCAATTGACTCAGATACACACTGGTCCTGGGGGATAGACTGGGGAGAAAGGTCAGAGTGAGTCCAATTGACTCAGATACACACTGGCCCAGGGGGATAGATTGGGGAGAAAGGTCAGAGAGAGTCCCATTGATTCAGATAAAAACTGGTCCTGGGGATAGACTGGGGAGAAAGGTCAGAGAGTCCCATTGACTCAGATACACACTGGTCCTGGGGGTCTGGGGAGAAAGGTCAGAGAGAGTCCCATTGACTCATAAACACACTGGTCCTGGGGGATAGATTGGGGACAAAGGTCAGAGAGAGTCCCATTGACTCAGATAAACACTGGTCCTGGGGATAGACTAGGGAGAAAGGTCAGAGAGTCCCATTGACTCAGATACACACTGGTCCTGGGGATAGACTGGGGATAAAGGTCAGAGAGAGTCCCATTGACTCAGATAAACACTGGTCCTGGTGATAGACTGGGGAGAAAGGTCAGAGTCCCATTGACTCAGATGCACATTGGTCCTGGGGATAGACTGGGGAGAAAGGTCAGAGAGAGTCCCTTTGACTCAGATACACACTGGTCCTGGCGATAGACTGTGGAGAAAGGTCAGAGAAATTCCCATTGACTCAGATACACACTGGTCCTGGGGGATAGACTGGGGAGAAAGGTCAGAGAGAGTGCCATTGACTCAGATAAAAACTGGTCCTGGGGATAGACTGGGGAGAAAGGTCAGAGAGTCCCATTGACTCAGATACACACTGGTCCTGGGGGTCTGGGGAGAAAGGTCAGAGAGAGTCCCATTGACTCATATACACACTGGTCCTAGGGGATAGACTGGGGAGAAAGATCAGAGAGAGTCCCATTGACTCAGATACACACTGGTCCTGGGGATAGACTGTGGCGAAAGGTCAGGGAGAGTCCCATTTCCGCAGATATACAATGGTCCTGCGGATAGACCGGGGAGAAAGGTCAGAGAGTCCCATTCACTCAGATACACACTGGTCCTGGGGATAGACTGGGGAGCAAGGTCAGAGAGATTCCAATTGACTCAGATAAACACTGGTCCTGGGGGTAGACTGGGGATAAAGGTCAGTGAGAGTCCCATTGACTCAGATACACACTGGTCCTGGGGATAGACTGGGGAGAAAGGTCAGAGAGAGACCCATTGACTCAGATACACACTGGTCCTGGGGGATAGATTGGGGCGAAATGTCAGAGAGAGTCCCATTGACTCAGATAAACACTGGTCCTGGGGATAGACTAGGGAGAAAGGTCAGAGAGTCCCATTGACTCAGATACACACTGGTCCTGGGGATAGACTGGGGAGAAAGGTCAGAGAGAGTCCCATTGACTCAGATACACACTGTTCCTGGGGATAGACTGGGGAGAAAGTTCAGAGAGTCCCATTGACTCAGATACACACTGGTCATGGGGGACTGGGGAGAAAGGTCAGAGAGAGTCCCTTTGACTCAGATACACACTGGTCCTGGAGATAGACTGGGGAGAATGGTCAGAGAGATTCCCATTGATTCAGATACACACTGGTCCTGGGGATAGACTGGGGAGAAAGATCACAGGGAGTCCCATTGACTCAGATACACACTGGTCCTGGAGATAGACTGGGGAGAAAGGTCAGAGAGAGTCCCATTGTCTCAGATACACACTGGTCCAGGGGATAGACTGGGGAGAAAGGTCAGAGAGAGTCCCATTGACTCAGATAAACACTGATCCTGGGGGATAGACTGGGGAGAAAGGTCAGAGAGAGTCCCATTGACTCAGATAAACAATGGTCCTGGGGATAGATCGGGGAGAAAGGTCAGAGAGAGTCCCATTGACTCAGATACACACTTGTCCTGGGGATAGACTGGGGAGAAAGGTCAGAGAGTCCCTTTGACTCAGATACACACTGGTCCTGGGGATAGACTGGGGAGAAAGGTCAGAGAGAGTCCCATTGACTCAGATACACACTGTTCCGGGGGAAAGACTGGGGAGAAAGTTCAGAGAGTTCCATTGACTCAGATACACACTGGTCATGGGGGACTGGGGAGAAAGGTCAGAGAGAGACCCATTGACTCAGACAGACACTGGTCCTGGGGATAGATTGTGAAGAAACGTCAGAGAGAGTCCCATTGACTCAGATACACACTGGTCCTGGGGGATAGAGTGGGGAGAAAGGTCAGAGAGAGTCCCATTTACTCAGATACACACTGGTCCTGGGGATAGACTGGGGAGAAAGGTCAGAGAGTCCCATTGACTCAGATGCACATTGGTCCTGGGGATAGACTGGGGAGAAAGATCAGAGATGTCCCATTGATTCAGATACACACTGGTCCTGGGGATAGACTGGGGGGAAAGGTCTGAGAGAGTCCCATTGACTCAGATACACACTGGTCCTGGGGGACTGGGGAGGAAAATCAGAGAGAGTTCCATTGACCCAGATATACAATGGTCCTGGGGGATAGTCTGGGGAGAAAGTTCAGAGAGAGTCCCATTGACTCAGATAAACAATGGTCCTGCGGATAGACCGGGGAGAAAGGTCAGAGTGTCCCATTGACTCAGATACACACTGGTCCTGGGGATAGACTGGGGAGCAAGGTCAGAGAGAGTCCCATTGACTCAGATAAACACTGGTCCTGGGGGTAAACTGGGGAGAAAGGTCAGACAGAGACCCATTGACTCAGATACACACTGGTCCTGGGGATAGACTGGGGAGAAAGGTCAGAGAGAGTCCCATTGACTCAGATACACACTGGTCCTGGGGATAGACTGTGGAGAAAGGTCAGAGAGAGTCCCATTGACGCAGATAAACAATGGTCCTGCGGATAGACCGGGGAGAAAGGTCAGAGAGTCCCATTGACTCAGATACACACTGGTCCTGGGGATAGACTGCGGTGCAAGTTCAGAGAGAGTCCCATTGACACAGATAAACACTGGTCCTGGGGGTAGACTGGGGAGAAAGGTCAGACAGAGTCCCATTGACTCAGATACACACTGGTCCCGGGGATAGACTGGGGAGAAAGGTCAGTGAGAGTCCCATTGACTCAGATACCCACTGGTCCTGGGGGTCTGGGGAGAAAGGTCAGAGAGAGTCCCATTGACTCAGATACACACTGGTCCTGGTGATAGACTGGGGAGAAAGTTCAGAGAGTCCCATTGAATCAGATGCACATTGGTCCTGGGGATAGATTGGGGAGAAAGGTCAGAGAGAGTCCAATTGACTCAGATAAACACTGGTCCTGGGGGATAGACTGGGGAGAAAGGTCAGAGAGAGTCCCATTGACTCAGATAAAAACTGGTCCTTGGGATAGACTGGGGATAAAGGTCAGAGAGTCCCATTGACTCAGATAAACACTGGTCCTGGGGGTCTGGGGAGAAAGGTCAGAGAGAGTCCCATTGACTCAGATACACACTGGTCCTGGGGATAGACTGGGGAGAAAGGTCAGAGAGAGTCCCATTGACTCAGATACACACTTGTCCTGGGGATAGACTGGGGAGAAAGGTCAGAGAGAGTCCCATTGACTCAGATAAACACTGGTCCTGGGGATAGACTGGGGAGAAAGGTCAGAGAGAGTCCCATTGACTCAGATAAACATTGGCCCTGGAGATAGACTGGGGAGAAAGGTCAGAGAGAGTCCCATTGACTCAGATGCACACTGGTCCTGGGGATAGACTGGGGAGAAAGGTCAGAGAGAGTCCCATTGACTCAGATACACACTGGTCCTGGGGGTCTGTGGAGAAAGGTCAGAGAGAGTCCCATTGACTCAGATACACACTGGTCCTGGCGATAGACTGTGGAGAAAAGTCAGAGAGAGTCCAATTGACTCAGATACACACTGGTCCTGGGGGATAGACTGGGGAGAAAGGTCAGAGTGAGTCCAATTGACTCAGATACACACTGGCCCAGGGGGATAGATTGGGGAGAAAGGTCAGAGAGAGTCCCATTGATTCAGATAAAAACTGGTCCTGGGGATAGACTGGGGAGAAAGGTCAGAGAGTCCCATTGACTCAGATACACACTGGTCCTGGGGGTCTGGGGAGAAAGGTCAGAGAGAGTCCCATTGACTCATAAACACACTGGTCCTGGGGGATAGATTGGGGACAAATGTCAGAGAGAGTCCCATTGACTCAGATAAACACTGGTCCTGGGGATAGACTAGGGAGAAAGGTCAGAGAGTCCCATTGACTCAGATACACACTGGTCCTGGGGATAGACTGGGGATAAAGGTCAGAGAGAGTCCCATTGACTCAGATAAACACTGGTCCTGGTGATAGACTGGGGAGAAAGGTCAGAGTCCCATTGACTCAGATGCACATTGGTCCTGGGGATAGACTGGGGAGAAAGGTCAGAGAGAGTCCCATTGACTCAGATACACACTGGTCCTGGCGATAGACTGTGGAGAAAGGTCAGAGAAATTCCCATTGACTCAGATACACACTGGTCCTGGGGGATAGACTGGGGAGAAAGGTCAGAGAGAGTGCCATTGACTCAGATAAAAACTGGTCCTGGGGATAGACTGGGGAGAAAGGTCAGAGAGTCCCATTGACTCAGATACACACTGGTCCTGGGGGTCTGGGGAGAAAGGTCAGAGAGAGTCCCATTGACTCATATACACACTGGTCCTAGGGGATAGACTGGGGAGAAAGATCAGAGAGAGTCCCATTGACTCAGATACACACTGGTCCTGGGGATAGACTGTGGCGAAAGGTCAGGGAGAGTCCCATTTCCGCAGATATACAATGGTCCTGCGGATAGACCGGGGAGAAAGGTCAGAGAGTCCCATTCACTCAGATACACACTGGTCCTGGGGATAGACTGGGGAGCAAGGTCAGAGAGATTCCAATTGACTCAGATAAACACTGGTCCTGGGGGTAGAATGGGGATAAAGGTCAGTGAGAGTCCCATTGACTCAGATACACACTGGTCCTGGGGATAGACTGGGGAGAAAGGTCAGAGAGAGACCCATTGACTCAGATACACACTGGTCCTGGGGGATAGATTGGGGCGAAATGTCAGAGAGAGTCCCATTGACTCAGATAAACACTGGTCCTGGGGATAGACTAGGGAGAAAGGTCAGAGAGTCCCATTGACTCAGATACACACTGGTCCTGGGGATAGACTGGGGCGAAAGGTCAGAGAGAGTCCCATTGACTCAGATAAAAATTGGTCCTGGTGATAGACTGGGGAGAAAGGTCAGAGAGTCCCATTGACTCAGATGCACATTGGTCCTGGGGATAGACTGGGGAGAAAGGTCAGAGAGAGTCCCATTGACACAGATAAAAACTGGTCCTGGGGATAGACTGGGGATAAAGGTCAGAGAGTCCCATTGACTCAGATAAACACTGGTCCTGGGGGTCTGGGGAGAAAGGTCAGAGAGAGTCCCATTGACTCAGATACACACTGGTCCTGGGGGTCTGGGGAGAAAGGTCAGAGAGAGTCCCATTGACTCATATACACACTGGTCCTAGGGGATAGACTGGGGAGAAAGATCAGAGAGAGTCCCATTGACTCAGATACACACTGGTCCTGGGGATAGACTGTGGCGAAAGGTCAGAGAGAGTCCCATTTCCGCAGATAAACAATGTGCCTGCCGATAGACCGGGGAGAAAGGTCAGAGAGTCCCATTCACTCAGATACACACTGGTCCTGGGGATAGACTGGGGAGCAAGGTCAGAGAGAGTCCAATTGACTCAGATAAACACTGGTCCTGGGGGTAGACTGGGGAGAAAGGTCAGTGAGAGTCCCGTTGACTCAGATACACACTGGTCCTGGGGATAGACTGGGGAGCAAGGTCAGAGAGAGTCCCATTGACTCAGATAAACACTGGTCCTGGGGGTAGACTGGGGAGAAAGGTGAGACAGAGTCCCATTGACTCAGATACACACTGGTCCTGGGGATAGACTGGGGAGAAAGGTCAGAGAGAGACCCATTGACTCAGATACACACTGGTCCTGGGGGATAGATTGGGGCGAAAGCTCAGAGAGATTCCCATTGATTCAGATAAACACTGGTCCTGGGGATAGACAAGGGAGAAAGGTCAGCGAGTCCCGTTGACTCAGATACACACTGGTCCTGGGGATAGACTGGGGAGAAAGGTCAGAGAGAGTCCCATTGACTCAGATAAACACTGGTCCTGATGATAGACTGGGGAGAAAGGTCAGAGAGTCCCATTGACTCAGATGCACATTGGTCCTGGTGATAGACTGGGGAGAAAGGTCCGAGAGAGTCCCATTGACTCAGATAAAAACTGGTCCTGGGGATAGACTGGGGATAAAGGTCAGAGAGTCCCATTGACTCAGATAAACACTGGTCCAGGTGGTCTGGGGAGAAAGGTCAGAGAGAGTCCCATTGACTCAGTTACACACTGGTCCTAGGGGATAGACTGGGGAGAAAGTTCAGAGAGAGTCCCATTGACTCAGATACACACTGGTCATGGGGATAGACTGTGGAGAAAGGTCAGAGAGAGTCCCATTGACTCAGATACACACTGGTCCTGGGGGATAGACTGGGGAGAAAGGTCAGAGAGAGTTCCATTGACTCAGATACACACTGGTCCTGGGGATAGACTGCGGAGAATGGTCAGAGAGAGTCCCATTGACTCAGATAAACACTGGTCCTGGGGATAGACTAGGGAGAAAGGTCAGAGAGTCCCATTGACTCAGATACACACTCGTCCTGGGGATAGACTGGGGAGAAAGGACAGAGAGAGTCCCATTGACTCAGATACACACTTGTCCTGGTGATAGACTGGGGAGAAAGGTCACAGAGTCCCATTGACTCAGATGCACATTGGTCCTGGGGATAGACTGGGGAGAAAGGTCAGAGAGAGTCCCATTGACTCAGATACACACTGGTCCTGGTGATAGACTGGGGAGAAAGTTCAGAGAGTCCCATTGCCTCAAATG
Source organism: Pristiophorus japonicus (assembly GCF_044704955.1). Lineage (NCBI taxonomy): Eukaryota > Metazoa > Chordata > Chondrichthyes > Pristiophoridae > Pristiophorus > Pristiophorus japonicus. The sequence goes on along the minus strand of NW_027251196.1, from coordinate 725,769 downwards.
CACATTGGTCCTGGGGATAGACTGGGGAGAAAGGTCAGAGAGAGTCCAATTGACTCAGATAAACACTGGTCCTGGGGGATAGACTGGGGAGAAAGGTCAGAGAGAGTCCCATTGACTCAGATAAAAACTGGTCCTGGGGATAGACTGGGGATAAAGGTCAGAGAGTCCCATTGACTCAGATAAACACTGGTCCTGGGGGTCTGGGGAGAAAGGTCAGAGAGAGTCCCATTGACTCAGATACGCACTGGTCCTGGGGGATAGACTTGGGAGAACGGTCAGAGAGAGTCCCATTGACTCAGATACACACTGGTCCTGGCGATAGACTGTGGAGAAAAGTCAGAGAGAGTCCAATTGACTCAGATACACACTGGTCCTGGGGGATAGACTGGGGAGAAAGGTCAGAGTGAGTCCAATTGACTCAGATACACACTGGCCCAGGGGGATAGATTGGGGAGAAAGGTCAGAGAGAGTCCCATTGATTCAGATAAAAACTGGTCCTGGGGATAGACTGGGGAGAAAGGTCAGAGAGTCCCATTGACTCAGATACACACTGGTCCTGGGGGTCTGGGGAGAAAGGTCAGAGAGAGTCCCATTGACTCATAAACACACTGGTCCTGGGGGATAGATTGGGGACAAAGGTCAGAGAGAGTCCCATTGACTCAGATAAACACTGGTCCTGGGGATAGACTAGGGAGAAAGGTCAGAGAGTCCCATTGACTCAGATACACACTGGTCCTGGGGATAGACTGGGGATAAAGGTCAGAGAGAGTCCCATTGACTCAGATAAACACTGGTCCTGGTGATAGACTGGGGAGAAAGGTCAGAGTCCCATTGACTCAGATGCACATTGGTCCTGGGGATAGACTGGGGAGAAAGGTCAGAGAGAGTCCCTTTGACTCAGATACACACTGGTCCTGGCGATAGACTGTGGAGAAAGGTCAGAGAAATTCCCATTGACTCAGATACACACTGGTCCTGGGGGATAGACTGGGGAGAAAGGTCAGAGAGAGTGCCATTGACTCAGATAAAAACTGGTCCTGGGGATAGACTGGGGAGAAAGGTCAGAGAGTCCCATTGACTCAGATACACACTGGTCCTGGGGGTCTGGGGAGAAAGGTCAGAGAGAGTCCCATTGACTCATATACACACTGGTCCTAGGGGATAGACTGGGGAGAAAGATCAGAGAGAGTCCCATTGACTCAGATACACACTGGTCCTGGGGATAGACTGTGGCGAAAGGTCAGGGAGAGTCCCATTTCCGCAGATATACAATGGTCCTGCGGATAGACCGGGGAGAAAGGTCAGAGAGTCCCATTCACTCAGATACACACTGGTCCTGGGGATAGACTGGGGAGCAAGGTCAGAGAGATTCCAATTGACTCAGATAAACACTGGTCCTGGGGGTAGACTGGGGATAAAGGTCAGTGAGAGTCCCATTGACTCAGATACACACTGGTCCTGGGGATAGACTGGGGAGAAAGGTCAGAGAGAGACCCATTGACTCAGATACACACTGGTCCTGGGGGATAGATTGGGGCGAAATGTCAGAGAGAGTCCCATTGACTCAGATAAACACTGGTCCTGGGGATAGACTAGGGAGAAAGGTCAGAGAGTCCCATTGACTCAGATACACACTGGTCCTGGGGATAGACTGGGGCGAAAGGTCAGAGAGAGTCCCATTGACTCAGATAAAAATTGGTCCGGGTGATAGACTGGGGAGAAAGGTCAGAGAGTCCCATTGACTCAGATGCACATTGGTCCTGGGGATAGACTGGGGAGAAAGGTCAGAGAGAGTCCCATTGACACAGATAAAAACTGGTCCTGGGGATAGACTGGGGATAAAGGTCAGAGAGTCCCATTGACTCAGATAAACACTGGTCCTGGGGGTCTGGGGAGAAAGGTCAGAGAGAGTCCCATTGACTCAGATACACACTGGTCCTGGGGGTCTGGGGAGAAAGGTCAGAGAGAGTCCCATTGACTCATATACACACTGGTCCTAGGGGATAGACTGGGGAGAAAGATCAGAGAGAGTCCCATTGACTCAGATACACACTGGTCCTGGGGATAGACTGTGGCGAAAGGTCAGAGAGAGTCCCATTTCCGCAGATAAACAATGTGCCTGCCGATAGACCGGGGAGAAAGGTCAGAGAGTCCCATTCACTCAGATACACACTGGTCCTGGGGATAGACTGGGGAGCAAGGTCAGAGAGAGTCCAATTGACTCAGATAAACACTGGTCCTGGGGGTAGACTGGGGAGAAAGGTCAGTGAGAGTCCCGTTGACTCAGATACACACTGGTCCTGGGGATAGACTGGGGAGCAAGGTCAGAGAGAGTCCCATTGACTCAGATAAACACTGGTCCTGGGGGTAGACTGGGGAGAAAGGTGAGACAGAGTCCCATTGACTCAGATACACACTGGTCCTGGGGATAGACTGGGGAGAAAGGTCAGAGAGAGACCCATTGACTCAGATACACACTGGTCCTGGGGGATAGATTGGGGCGAAAGCTCAGAGAGATTCCCATTGATTCAGATAAACACTGGTCCTGGGGATAGACAAGGGAGAAAGGTCAGCGAGTCCCGTTGACTCAGATACACACTGGTCCTGGGGATAGACTGGGGAGAAAGGTCAGAGAGAGTCCCATTGACTCAGATAAACACTGGTCCTGATGATAGACTGGGGAGAAAGGTCAGAGAGTCCCATTGACTCAGATGCACATTGGTCCTGGTGATAGACTGGGGAGAAAGGTCCGAGAGAGTCCCATTGACTCAGATAAAAACTGGTCCTGGGGATAGACTGGGGATAAAGGTCAGAGAGTCCCATTGACTCAGATAAACACTGGTCCAGGTGGTCTGGGGAGAAAGGTCAGAGAGAGTCCCATTGACTCAGTTACACACTGGTACTAGGGGATAGACTGGGGAGAAAGTTCAGAGAGAGTCCCATTGACTCAGATACACACTGGTCATGGGGATAGACTGTGGAGAAAGGTCAGAGAGAGTCCCATTGACTCAGATACACACTGGTCCTGGGGGATAGACTGGGGAGAAAGGTCAGAGAGAGTTCCATTGACTCAGATACACACTGGTCCTGGGGATAGACTGCGGAGAATGGTCAGAGAGAGTCCCATTGACTCAGATAAACACTGGTCCTGGGGATAGACTAGGGAGAAAGGTCAGAGAGTCCCATTGACTCAGATACACACTCGTCCTGGGGATAGACTGGGGAGAAAGGTCAGAGAGAGTCCCATTGACTCAGATACACACTTGTCCTGGTGATAGACTGGGGAGAAAGGTCACAGAGTCCCATTGACTCAGATGCACATTGGTCCTGGGGATAGACTGGGGAGAAAGGTCAGAGAGAGTCCCATTGACTCAGATACACACTGGTCCTGGTGATAGACTGGGGAGAAAGTTCAGAGAGTCCCATTGCCTCAGATGCACATTGGTCCTGGGGATAGACTGGGGAGAAAGGTCAGAGAGAGTCCAATTGACTCAGATAAACACTGGTCCTGGGGGATAGACTGGGGAGAAAGGTCAGAGAGAGTCCCATTGACTCAGATAAAAACTGGTCCTGGGGATAGACTGGGGATAAAGGTCAGAGAGTCCCATTGACTCAGATAAACACTGGTCCTGGGGGTCTGGGGAGAAAGGTCAGAGAGAGTCCCATTGACTCAGATACGCACTGGTCCTGGGGGATAGACTTGGGAGAACGGTCAGAGAGAGTCCCATTGACTCAGATACACACTGGCCCTGGGGATAGACTGGGGAGAAAGGTCAGAGAGAGTCCCATTGACTCAGATACACACTTGTCCTGGGGATAGACTGGGGAGAAAGGTCAGAGAGAGTCCCATTGACTCAGATAAGCACTGGTCCTGGGGATAGACTGGGGAGAAAGGTCAGAGAGAGTCCCATTGACTCAGATAAACATTGGTCCTGGAGATAGACTGGGGAGAAAGGTCAGAGAGAGTCACATTGACTCAGATGCACACTGGTCCTGGGGATAGACTGGGGAGAAAGGTCAGAGAGAGTCCCATTGACTCAGATACACACTCGTCCTGGGGGTCTGTGGAGAAAGGTCAGAGAGAGTCCCATTGACTCAGATACACACTGGTCCTGGCGATAGACTGTGGAGAAAAGTCAGAGAGAGTCCAATTGACTCAGATACACACTGGTCCTGGGGGATAGACTGGGGAGAATGGTCAGAGTGAGTCCAATTGACTCAGATACACACTGGCCCTGGGGGATAGACTGGGGAGAAAGGTAAGAGAGAGTCCCATTGACTCAGATAAAAACTGGTCCTGGGGATAGACGGGGGAGAAAGGTCAGAGAGTCCCATTGACTCATAAACACACTGGTCCTGGGGGATAGATTGGGGAGAAAGGTCAGAGAGAGTCCCATTGACTCAGATAAACACTGGTCCTGGGGATAGACTAGGGAGAAAGGTCAGAGAGTCCCATTGATTCAGATACACACTGGTCCTGGGGATAGACTGGGGATAAAGGTCAGAGAGAGTCCCATTGACTCAGATAAACACTGGTCCTGGTGATAGACTGGGGAGAAAGGTCAGAGTCCCATTGACTCAGATGCACATTGGTCCTGGGGATAGACTGGGGAGCAAGGTCAGAGAGAGTCCCATTGACTCAGATACACACTGGTCCTGGCGATAGACTGTGGAGAAAGGTCAGAGAGATTCCCATTGACTCAGATACACACTGGTCCTGGGGGATAGACTGGGGAGAAAGGTCAGAGAGAGTCCCATTGACTCAGATAAAAACTGGTCCTGGGGATAGACTGGGGAGAAAGGTCAGAGAGTCCCATTGACTCAGATACACACTGGTCCTGGGGGTCTGGGGAGAAAGGTCAGAGAGAGTCCCATTGACTCATATACACACTGGTCCTAGGGGATAGACTGGGGAGAAAGATCAGAGAGAGTCCCATTGACTCAGATACACACTGGTCCTGGGGATAGACTGTGGCGAAAAGTCAGAGAGAGTCCCATTTCCGCAGATAAACAATGGTGCTGCGGATAGACCGGGGAGAAAGGTCAGAGAGTCCCATTCACTCAGATACACACTGGTCCTGGGGATAGACTGGGGAGCAAGGTCAGAGAGAGTCCAATTGACTCAGATAAACACTGGTCCTGGGGGTAGACTGGGGAGAAAGGTCAGTGAGAGTCCCATTGACTCAGATACACACTGGTAGTGGGGATAGACTGGGGAGAAAGGTCAGAGAGAGTCCCATTGACTCAGATACACACTGGTCCTGGGGGATAGATTGTGGCGAAAGGTCAGAGAGAGTCCCATTGACTCAGATAAACAATGGTCCTGCGGATAGACTAGGGAGAAAGGTCAGAGAGTCCCATTGACTCAGATACACACTGGTCCTGGGGATAGACTGGGGAGAAAGGTCAGAGAGAGTCCCATTGACACAGATAAACATTGGTCCTGGTGATAGACTGGGGAGAAAGGTCAGAGAGTCCCATTGACTCAGATGCACATTGGTCCTGGGGATAGACTGGGGAGAAAGGTCAGAGAGAGTCCCATTGACACAGATAAAAACTGGTCCTGGGGATAGACTGGGGATAAAGGTCAGAGAGTCCCATTGACTCAAATAAACACTATTCCTGGGGGTCTGGGGAGAAAGGTCAGAGAGAGTCCCATTGTCTCAGATACACACTTGTCCTGGGGGTCTGGGGAGAAAGGTCAGAGACAGTCCCATTGACTCATATACACACTGGTCCTAGGGGATAGACTGGGGAGAAAGATCAGAGAGAGTCCCATTGACTCAGATACACACTGGTCCTGCGGATAGACCGGGGAGAAAGGTCAGAGAGTCCCATTCACTCAGATACATACTGGTCCTGGGGATAGACTGGGGAGCAAGGTCAGAGAGAGTCCAATTGACTCAGATAAACACTGGTCCTGGGGGTAGACTGGGGAGAAAGGTCAGTGAGAGTACCGTTGACTCAGATACACACTGGTCCTGGGGATAGACTGGGGAGCAAGGTCAGAGAGAGTCCCATTGACTCAGATAAACACTGGTCCTGGGGGTAGACTGGGGGGAATGGTCAGACAGAGTCCCATTGACTCAGATACACACTGGTCCTGGGGATAGACTGGGGAGAAAGGTCAGAGAGAGACCCATTGACTCAGATACACACTGGTCCTGGGGGATAGATTGGGGCGAAAGGTCAGAGAGATTCCCATTGATTCAGATAAACACTGGTCCTGGGGATAGACAAGGGAGAAAGGTCAGCGTGTCCCGTTGACTCAGATACAAACTGGTCCTGGGGATAGACTGGGGAGAAAGTTCAGAGAGAGTCCCATTGACTCAGATAAACACTGGTCCTGGTGATAAACTGGGGAGAAACATCAGAGAGTCCCATTGACTCAGATGCACATTGGTCCTGGTGATAGACTGGGGAGAAAGGTCAGAGAGAGTCCCATTGACTCAGATAAAAACTGGTCCTGGGGATAGACTGGGGATAACGGTCAGAGAGTCCCATTGACTCAGATAAACACTGGTCTAGGTGGTCTGGGGAGAAAGATCAGAGAGAGTCCCATTGACTCAGATACACACTGGTCCTGGGGATAGACTGTGGAGAAAGGTCAGAGAGAGTCCCATTGACTCAGATACACACTGGTCCTGGGGGATAGACTGGGGAGAAAGTTCAGAGAGAGTCCCATTGACTCAGATACACACTGGTCCTGGGGATAGACTGGGGAGAAAGGTCAGAGAGAGTCCCATTGACTCAGATAAACACTGGTCCTGGGGATAGACTAGGGAGAAAGGTCAGAGAGTCCCATTGACTCAGATACACACTGGTCCTGGGGATAGACTGGGGATAAAGGTCAGAGAGAGTCCCATTGACTCAGATAAACACTGGTCCTGGTGATAGACTGGGGAGAAAGGTCAGAGAGTCCCATTGACTCAGATGCACATTGGTCCTGGGGATAGACTGGGGAGAAAGTTCAGAGAGTCCCATTGACTCAGATACACACTGGTCCTGGGGGTCTGGGGAGAAAGGTCAGAGAGAGTCCCATTGACTCATATTCACACTGGTCCTAGGGGATAGACTGGGGAGAAAGATCAGAGAGAGTCCCATTGACTCAGATACACACTGGTCCTGGGGATAGACTGTGGCGAAAGGTCAGAGAGAGTCCCATTTCCGCAGATAAACAATGGTCCTGCGGATAGACCGGGGAGAAAGGTCAGAGAGTCCCATTGACTCAGATAAACACTGGTCCTGGGGATAGACTGGGGAGAATTGTCGGAGTGTCCCATTGACTCAGATACACACTGGTCCTGGGGATAGACTGGGGAGAAAGGTCAGAGGGTTCCATTGACTCAGGTACACACTGGTCCTGGGGATAGACTGGAGAGAAAGATCAGAGAGAGTCCCATTGACTCAGATGCACATTGGTCCTGGGAATAGACTGGGGAGAAAGGTCAGAGAGAGTCCCATTGACTCAGGTAAAAACTGGTCCTGGGGATAGACTCGGGAGAAAGGTCAGAGAGAGTCCAATTGACTCAGATTCACACTGGTCCTGGGGGATAGACTGGGGAGAAAGGTCAGAGAGAGCCCCATTGACTCAGATAAAAACTTGTCCTGGGGATAGACTGGGGAGAAAGGTCAGAGAGAGTCCCATTGACTCAGATACACACTTGTCCTGGCGATAGACTGGGGAGAAAGGTCAGAGAGGCCCATTGACTCAGATACAAACTGGTCCTGGGGATAGACTGGGGAGAAAGGTCAGAGAGAGTCCCATTGACTCAGATACACACTGGTCCTGGGGATAGACTGGGGAGAAAGGTCAGAGAGAGTCCCACTGACTCAGGTACACACTGGTCCTGGGGATAGACTGGGGAGAAAGGTCAGAGAGAGTCCCATTGACTCAGATACACACTTGTCCTGGCGATAGACTGGGGAGTAAGGTCAGAGAGTCCCATTGACTCAGATACAAACTGGTCCTGGGGATAGACTGGGGAGAAAGGTCAGAGAGAGTCCCATTGACTCAGATGCACACTGGTCCTGGTGATAGACTGTGGAGAAAGGTCAGAGAGAGTCCCATTGACTCAGATAAACAATGGTCCTGGGGGTCTGGGGAGAAAGGTCAGAGAGAGTCCCATTGACTCATATACACACTGGTCCTAGGGGATAGTCTGTGGAGAAAGATCAGAGAGAGTCCCATTGAATCAGATAAACAATGGTCCTGCGGATACACCGGGGAGAAAGGTCAGAGTGTCCCATTGACTCAGATACACACTGGTCCTGGGGATAGACTGGGGAGCAAGGTCAGAGAGAGTCCAATTGACAGATAAAAACTGGTCCTGGGGGTAGACTGGGGAGAAAGGTCAGACAGAGTCCCATCACTCAGATACACACTGGTCCTGGGATAGACTGGGGAGAAAGGTCAGAGAGAGTCCCATTGACTCAGATACACACTGGTCCTGGGGGATAAATTGGGGAGAAAGGTCAGAGAAAGTCCCATTGACTCAGATAAACACTGGTCCTGGGGATAGACTGTGGAGAAAGGTCAGAGAGAGTCCCATTTACTCAGATACACACTGGTCCTGGGGGATAGACTGGGGAGAAAGGTCAGAGAGATTCCAATTGACTCAGATACACACTGGTCCTGGGGGATAGACTGGGGAGAAATGTCAGAGAGTCCCATTGACTCAGATACACACGTGTCCCGGGGGTCTGGGGAGAAAGGTCAGAGAGAGTCCCATTGACTCAGATATACACTGGTCCTGGGGGATAATTTGGGGAGAAAGGTCAGAGAAAGTCCCATTGACTCAGATAAACACTGGTCCTGGGGATAGACTATGTGGAGAAAGGTCAGAGAGAGTCCCATTTACTCAGATACACACTGGTCCTGGGGGATAGACTGGGGAGAAAGGTCAGAGAGATTCCAATTGACTCAGATACACACTGGTCCTGGGGGATAGACTGGGGAGAAATGTCAGAGAGTCCCATTGACTCAGATACACACGGGTCCCGGGGGTCTGGGGAGAAAGGTCAGAGAGAGTCCCATTGACTCAGATACACACTGGTCCTGGGGGATAGATTGGGGCGAAAGGTCAGAGAGATTCCCATTGATTCAGATAAACACTGGTCCTGGGGATAGACAAGGGAGAAAGTTCAGCGTGTCCCGTTGACTCAGATACAAACTGGTCCTGGGGATAGACTGGGGAGAAAGGTCAGAGAGAGTCCCATTGACTCAGATAAACACTGGTCCTGGTGATAAACTGGGGAGAAACATCAGAGAGTCCCATTGACTCAGATGCACATTGGTCCTGGTGATAGACTGGGAGAAAGGTCAGAGAGAGTCCCATTGACTCAGATAAAAACTGGTCCTGGGGATAGACTGGGGATAAAGGTCAGAGAGTCCCATTGACTCAGATAAACACTGGTCCAGGTGGTCTGGGGAGAAAGGTCAGAGAGAGTCCCATTGACTCAGTTACACACTGGTCCTAGTTGTCTGGGGAGAAATGTCAGAGCGAGTCGCATTGACTCAGATACACACTGGTCCTAGGGGATAGACTGGGGAGAAAGATCAGAGAGAGTCCCATTGACTCAGATACACACTGGTCCTGGGGATAGACTGTGGAGAAAGGTCAGAGAGAGTCCCATTGACTCAGATACACACTGGTCCTGGGGGATAGACTGGGGAGAAAGGTCAAAGAGAGTCCCATTGACTCAGATACACACTGGTCCTGGGGATAGACTGGGGAGAAAGGTCAGAGAGAGTCCCATTGACTCAGATAAACACTGGTCCTGGGGATAGACTAGGGAGAAAGGTCAGATAGTCCCATTGACTCAGATACACACTGGTGCTGGGGATAGACTGGGGATAAAGGTCAGAGAGAGTCCCATTGACTCAGATAAACACTGGTCCTGGTGATAGACTGGGGAGAATGGTCAGAGAGTCCCATTGACTCAGATGCACATTGGTCCTGGGGATAGACTGGGGAGAAAGGTCAGAGAGAGTCCCATTGACTCAGATACAGACTGGTCCTGGCGATAGACTGTGGAGATAGGTCAGAGAGAGTCCCATTGACTCAGATACACACTGGTCCTGGGTGATAGACTGGGGAGAAAGGTCAGAGAGAGTCCCATTGACTCAGATAAAAACTGGTCCTGGGGATAGACTGGGGAGAAAGGTCAGAGAGTCCCATTGACTCAGACACACACTGGTCCTGGGGATAGACTGGGGAGAAAGGTCAGAGAGTCCCATTGACTCAGATACACACTGGTCCTGGGGGTCTGGGGAGAAAGGTCAGAGAGAGTCCCATTGACTCATATACACACTGGTCCTAGGGGATAGACTGGGGAGAAAGATCAGAGAGAGACCCATTGACTCAGATACACACTGGTCCTGGGGATAGACTGTGGCGAAAGGTCAGAGAGAGTCCCATTTCCGCAGATAAACAGTGGTCCTGCGGATAGACCGGGGAGAAAGGTCAGAGAGTCCCATTGACTCAGATAAACACTGGTCCTGGGGATAGACTGGGGAGAATTGTCGGAGTGTCCCATTGACTCAGATACACACTGGTCCTGGGGATTGACTGGGGAGAAAGGTCAGAGGGTTCCATTGACTCAGGTACACACTGGTCCTGGGGATAGACTGGGGAGAAAGATCAGAGAGAGTCCCATTGACTCAGATGCACATTGGTCCTGGGAATAGACTGGGGAGAAAGGTCAGAGAGAGTCCCATTGACTCAGATAAAAACTGGTCCTGGGGATAGGCTCGGGAGAAAGGTCAGAGAGAGTCCAATTGACTCAGATTCACACTGGTCCTGGGGGATAGACTGGGGAGAAAGGTCAGAGAGAGCCCCATTGACTCAGATAAAAACTTGTCCTGGGGATAGACTGGGGAGAAAGGTCAGAGAGAGTCCCATTGACTCAGATACACACTTGTCCTGGCGATAGACTGGGGAGAAAGTTCAGAGAGTCCCATTGACTCAGATACATACTGGTCCTGGGGATAGACTAGGGAGAAAGGTCAGAGAGAGTCCCATTGACTCAGATACACACTTGCCCTGGGGATAGACTGGGGAGAAAGGTCAGAGAGAGTCCCACTGACTCAGATACACACTGGTCCTGGGGATAGACTGGGGAGAAAGGTCAGAGAGAGTCCCATTGACTCAGATACACACTTGTCCTGGCGATAGACTGGGGAGAAAGGTCAGAGAGTCCCATTGACTCAGATACAAACTGGTCCTGGGGATAGACTGGGGAGAAAGGTCAGAGAGAGTCCCATTGACTCAGATGCACACTGGTCCTGGTGATAGACTGTGGAGAAAGGTCAGAGAGAGTCCCATTGACTCAGATAAACAATGGTCCTGGGGGTCTGGGGAGAAAGGTCAGAGAGAGTCCCATTGACTCATATACACACTGGTCCTAGGGGATAGTCTGTGGAAAAAGATCAGAGAGAGTCCCATTGAATCAGATAAACAATGGTCCTGCGGATACACCGGGGAGAAAGGTCAGAGAGTCCCATTGACTCAGATACACACTGGTCCTGGGGATAGACTGGGGAGCAAGGTCAGAGAGAGTCCAATTGACAGATAAACACTGGTCCTGGGGGTAGACTGGGGAGAAAGGTCAGACAGAGTCCCATCACTCAGATACACACTGGTCCTGGGATAGACTGGGGAGAAAGGTCAGAGAGAGTCCCATTGACTCAGATACACACTGGTCCTGGGGGATAAATTGGGGAGAAAGGTCAGAGAAAGTCCCATTGACTCAGAAAAACACTGGTCCTGGGGATAGACTGTGGAGAAATGTCAGAGAGAGTCCCATTTACTCAGATACACACTGGTCCTGGGGGATAGACTGGGGAGAAAGGTCAGAGAGATTCCAATTGACTCAGATGCACACTGGTCCTGGGGGATAGACTGGGGAGAAATGTCAGAGAGTCCCATTGACTCAGATACACACGGGTCCCGGGGGTCTGGGGAGAAAGGTCAGAGAGAGTCCCATTGACTCAGATACACACTGGTCCTGGGGATAGACTGTGGAGAAATGTCAGAGAGTCCCATTGACTCAGATAAACAATGGTCCTGCGGATAGACCTGAGAGAAAGGTCAGAGAGTCCAATTGACTCAGATACACAAAGGTCCTGGGGATAGACTGGGGAGCAAGGTCAGAGAGAGTCCCATTGACTCAGATAAACACTGGTCCTGGAGGTAGACTGGGGAGAAATGTCAGACAGAGTCCCATTGACTCAGATACACACTGGTCCTGGGGATAGACTGGGGAGAAAGGTCAGAGAGAGACCCATTGACTCAGATACACACTGGTCCTGGGGGATAGATTGGGGCGAAAGGTCAGAGAGAGTCCCATTGACTCAGATAAAAACTGGTCCTGGGGATAGACTGGGGATAAAGGTCAGAGAGTCCCATTGACTCAGATAAACACTGGTCCAGGTGGTCTGGAGAGAAAGGTCAGAGAGAGTCCCATTGACTCAGTTACACACTGGTCCTCGGGGTCTGGGGAGAAAGGTCAGAGAGAGTCGCATTGACTCAGATACACACTGGTCCTAGGGGATAGACTGGGGAGAAAGATCAGAGAGAGTCCCATTGACTCAGATACACATTGGTCCTGGGGACAGACTGTGGAGAAAGGTCAGAGAGAGTCCCATTGACTCAGATACACACCTGTACTGGGGGATAGACTGGGGAGAAAGGTCAGAGAGAGTCCCGTTGACTCAGATACACACTGGTCCTGGGGATAGACTGGGGAGAAAGGTCAGAGAGAGTCCCATTGACTCAGATACACACTTGTCCTGGGGATAGACTGGGGAGAAAGGTCAGAGAGAGTCCCATTGACTCAGATAAACACTGGTGCTGGGGATAGACTGGGGAGAAATGTCAGAGAGAGTCCCATTGACTGAGATAAACATTGGTCCTGGAGATAGAGTGGGGAGAAAGGTCAGAGAGTCCCATTGACTCAGATACACACTGGTCCTGGCGATAGACTGTGGAGAAAGGTCAGAGAGAGTCCAATTGACTCAGATACACACTGGTCCTGGGGGATAGACTGGGGAGAAAGGTCAGATGGAGACCAATTGACTCAGATACACACTCGTCCTGGGGGATAGACTGGGGAGAAAGGTCAGAGAGAGTCCCATTGACTCAGATAAAAACTGGTCCTGGGGATAGACTGGGGAGAAAGGTCAGAGAGTCCCATTGACTCAGATACATACTGGTCCTGGGGGTTTGGGGAGAAAGGTCAGAGAGAGTCCCATTGACTCATATACACACTGGTCCTAGGGGATAGACTGGGGAGAAAGATCAGAGAGAGTCCCATTGACTCAGATACGCACTGGTCCTGGGGATAGACTGTGGAGAAAGGTCAGAGAGAGTCCCATTGACTCAGATACACACTGGTCCTGGGGATAGACTGGGGAGACAGGTCAGAGAGAGTCCCATTGACTCAGATGCACACTGCTCCTGGGGATAGACTGGGAAGAAAGGTCAGAGAGAGTCCCATTGACTCAGATAAACACTGGACCTGGGGATAGACTGGGGAGAATTGTCGGAGTGTCCCATTGACTCAGATACACACTGGTCCTGGGGATAGACTGTGGAGAAAGGTCAGAGTGTTCCCTTGACTCAGAGACACCCTGGTCCTGTGGATAGACTGGGGAGAAAGATCAAAGAGAGTCCCATTGACTCAGATACACACTGGTCCTGGCGATAGACTGTGGAGAAAGGTCAGAGAGAGTCCCATTGACTCAGATACACACTGGTCCTGGGGGATAGACTGGGGAGAAAGGTCAGAGAGTGTCCCATTGACTCAGATAAACAATGGTCCTGCGGATAGACCGGGGAGAAAGGTCAGAGAGTCCCATTGACTCAGATACACACTGGTCCTGGGGATAGACTGGGGAGCATGGTCAGAGAGAGTCCCATTGACTCAGATAAACACTGGTCCTGGGGGTAGACTGGGGAGAAAGGTCAGACAGAGTCCCATTGACTCAGATACACACTGGTCCTGGGGATAGACTGGGGAGAAAGGTCAGAGAGAGACCCATTGACTCAGATACACACTGGTCCTGGGGGATAGATTGGGGCGAAAGGTCAGAGAGAGTCCCATTGATTCAGATACACACTGCTCCTGGGGATAGACTGGGGAGAAAGATCAGAGAGAGTCCCATTGACTCAGATAAATACTGGTCCTGGTGATAGACTGGGGAGAAATGTCAGAGAGTCCCATTGACACAGATGCACATTGGTCCTGGGGATAGACTGGGGAGAAAGGTCCGAGAGAGTCCCATTGACTCAGATAAAAACTGGTCCTGGGGATAGACTGTGGAGAAATGTCAGAGAGTCCCATTGACTCAGATAAACACAGGTCCAGGGGGTCTGGGGAGAAAGGTCAGAGAGAGTCCCATTGACTCAGATACACACTGGTCATTGGGGTCTGGGGAGAAAGGTCAGAGCGAGTCGCATTGACTCAGATACACACTGGTCCTAGGGGATAGACTGGGGAGAAAGATCAGAGAGAGTCCCATTGACTCAGATACACGCTGGTCCTGGGGATAGACTGGGGATAAAGGTCAGAGAGTCCCATTGACTCAGATAAACACTGGTCCAGGTGGTCTGGAGAGAAAGGTCAGAGAGAGTCCCATTGACTCAGTTACACACTGGTCCTCGGGGTCTGGGGAGAAAGGTCAGAGAGAGTCGCATTGACTCAGATACACACTGGTCCTAGGGGATAGACTGGGGAGAAAGATCAGAGAGAGTCCCATTGACTCAGATACACATTGGTCCTGGGGACAGACTGTGGAGAAAGGTCAGAGAGAGTCCCATTGACTCAGATACACACCTGTACTGGGGGATAGACTGGGGAGAAAGGTCAGAGAGAGTCCCGTTGACTCAGATACACACTGGTCCTGGGGATAGACTGGGGAGAAAGGTCAGAGAGAGTCCCATTGACTCAGATACACACTTGTCCTGGGGATAGACTGGGGAGAAAGGTCAGAGAGAGTCCCATTGACTCAGATAAACACTGGTGCTGGGGATAGACTGGGGAGAAATGTCAGAGAGAGTCCCATTGACTGAGATAAACATTGGTCCTGGAGATAGAGTGGGGAGAAAGGTCAGAGAGTCCCATTGACTCAGATACACACTGGTCCTGGCGATAGACTGTGGAGAAAGGTCAGAGAGAGTCCAATTGACTCAGATACACACTGGTCCTGGGGGATAGACTGGGGAGAAAGGTCAGATGGAGACCAATTGACTCAGATACACACTCGTCCTGGGGGATAGACTGGGGAGAAAGGTCAGAGAGAGTCCCATTGACTCAGATAAAAACTGGTCCTGGGGATAGACTGGGGAGAAAGGTCAGAGAGTCCCATTGACTCAGATACATACTGGTCCTGGGGGTTTGGGGAGAAAGGTCAGAGAGAGTCCCATTGACTCATATACACACTGGTCCTAGGGGATAGACTGGGGAGAAAGATCAGAGAGAGTCCCATTGACTCAGATACGCACTGGTCCTGGGGATAGACTGTGGAGAAAGGTCAGAGAGAGTCCCATTGACTCAGATACACACTGGTCCTGGGGATAGACTGGGGAGACAGGTCAGAGAGAGTCCCATTGACTCAGATGCACACTGCTCCTGGGGATAGACTGGGAAGAAAGGTCAGAGAGAGTCCCATTGACTCAGATAAACACTGGACCTGGGGATAGACTGGGGAGAATTGTCGGAGTGTCCCATTGACTCAGATACACACTGGTCCTGGGGATAGACTGTGGAGAAAGGTCAGAGTGTTCCCTTGACTCAGAGACACCCTGGTCCTGTGGATAGACTGGGGAGAAAGATCAAAGAGAGTCCCATTGACTCAGATACACACTGGTCCTGGCGATAGACTGTGGAGAAAGGTCAGAGAGAGTCCCATTGACTCAGATACACACTGGTCCTGGGGGATAGACTGGGGAGAAAGGTCAGAGAGTGTCCCATTGACTCAGATAAACAATGGTCCTGCGGATAGACCGGGGAGAAAGGTCAGAGAATCCCATTGACTCAGATACACACTGGTCCTGGGGATAGACTGGGGAGCATGGTCAGAGAGAGTCCCATTGACTCAGATAAACACTGGTCCTGGGGGTAGACTGGGGAGAAAGGTCAGACAGAGTCCCATTGACTCAGATACACACTGGTCCTGGGGATAGACTGGGGAGAAAGGTCAGAGAGAGACCCATTGACTCAGATACACACTGGTCCTGGGGGATAGATTGGGGCGAAAGGTCAGAGAGAGTCCCATTGATTCAGATACACACTGGTCCTGGGGATAGACTGGGGAGAAAGGTCAGAGAGAGTCCCATTGACTCAGATAAATACTGGTCCTGGTGATAGACTGGGGAGAAATGTCAGAGAGTCCCATTGACACAGATGCACATTGGTCCTGGGGATAGATTGGGGAGAAAGGTCCGAGAGAGTCCCATTGACTCAGATAAAAACTGGTCCTGGGGATAGACTGTGGAGAAATGTCAGAGAGTCCCATTGACTCAGATAAACACAGGTCCAGGGGGTCTGGGGAGAAAGGTCAGAGAGAGTCCCATTGACTCAGATACACACTGGTCATTGGGGTCTGGGGAGAAAGGTCAGAGCGAGTCGCATTGACTCAGATACACACTGGTCCTAGGGGATAGACTGGGGAGAAAGATCAGAGAGAGTCCCATTGACTCAGATACACGCTGGTCCTGGGGATAGACTGTGGAGAAAGGTCAGAGAGAGTCCCATTGACTCAGATGCACACTGGTCCTGGGGATAGACTGGGGAGAAAGGTCAGAGATAATCCCATTGACTCAGATACACACTGGTCCTGGGGGTCTGGGGAGAAAGGTCAGAGAGAGTCCCATTGACTCAGAAACACACTGGTCCTAGGGGATAGACTGGGGAGAAAGATCAGAGAGAGTCCCATTGACTCAGATGCACACTGTTCCTGGCGATAGACTGTGGAGAAAGGTCAGAGAGAGTCCAATTGACTCAGATACACACTGGTCCTGGGGGATAGACTGGGGAGAAAGGTCAGATGGAGACCAATTGACTCAGATACACACTCGTCCTGGGGGATAGACTGGGGAGAAAGGTCAGAGAGAGTCCCATTGACTCAGATAAAAACTGGTCCTGGGGATAGACTGGGGAGAAAGGTCAGAGAGTCCCATTGACTCAGATACATACTGGTCCTGGGGGTTTGGGGAGAAAGGTCAGAGAGAGTCCCATTGACTCATATACACACTGGTCCTAGGGGATAGACTGGGGAGAAAGATCAGAGAGAGTCCCATTGACTCAGATACGCACTGGTCCTGGGGATAGACTGTGGAGAAAGGTCAGAGAGAGTCCCATTGACTCAGATACACACTGGTCCTGGGGATAGACTGGGGAGACAGGTCAGAGAGAGTCCCATTGACTCAGATACACACTGGTCCTGGGGGATAGACTGGGGAGAAAGGTCAGAGATTGTCCCATTGACTCAGATAAACAATGGTCCTGCGGATAGACCGGGGAGAAAGGTCAGAGAGTCCCATTGACTCAGATACACACTGGTCCTGGGGATAGACTGGGGAGCATGGTCAGAGAGAGTCCCATTGACTCAGATAAACACTGGTCCTGGGGGTAGACTGGGGAGAAAGGTCAGACAGAGTCCCAATGACTCAGATACACACTGGTCCTGGGGATAGACTGGGGAGAAAGGTCAGAGAGAGACCCATTGACTCAGATACACACTGGTCCTGGGGGATAGATTGGGGCGAAAGGTCAGAGAGAGTCCCATTGATTCAGATACACACTGGTCCTGGGGATAGACTGGGGAGAAAGGTCAGAGAGAGTCCCATTGACTCAGATAAATACTGGTCCTGGTGATAGACTGGGGAGAAATGTCAGAGAGTCCCATTGACACAGATGCACATTGGTCCTGGGGATAGACTGGGGAGAAAGGTCCGAGAGAGTCCCATTGACTCAGATAAAAACTGGTCCTGGGGATAGACGGGGGATAAAGGTCAGAGAGTCCCATTGACTCAGATAAACACAGGTCCAGGGGGTCTGGGGAGAAAGGTCAGAGAGAGTCCCATTGACTCAGATACACACTGGTCATTGGGGTCTGGGGAGAAAGGTCAGAGCGAGTCGCATTGACTCAGATACACACTGGTCCTAGGGGATAGACTGGGGAGAAAGATCAGAGAGAGTCCCATTGACTCAGATACACGCTGGTCCTGGGGATAGACTGTGGAGAAAGGTCAGAGAGAGTCCCATTGACTCAGATGCACACTGGTCCTGGGGATAGACTGGGGAGAAAGGTCAGAGATAATCCTATTGACTCAGATACACACTGGTCCTGGGGGTCTGGGGAGAAAGGTCAGAGAGAGTCCCATTGACTCAGATACACACTGGTCCTAGGGGATAGACTGGGGAGAAAGATCAGAGAGAGTCCCATTGACTCAGATACACATTGGTCCTGGCGATAGACTGTGGAGAAAGGTCAGAGAGAGTCCAATTGACTCAGATACACACTGGTCCTGGGGGATAGACTGGGGAGAAAGGTCAGAGAGAGACCAATTGACTCAGATACACACTGGTCCTGGGGGATAGACTGGGGAGAAAGATCAGAGAGAGTCCCATTGACTCAGATACACACTGGTCCTGGGGATAGACTGTGGAGAAAGGCCAGAGAGAGTCCCATTGACTCAGATACACACTGGTCCTGGGGGATAGACTGGGGAGAAAGGTCAGAGAGAGTCCCATTGACTCAGATACACACTTGTCCTGGGGATAGACTGCGGAGAAAGGTCAGAGAGAGTCCCATTGACTCAGATAAAAACTGGTCCTGGGGATAGACTGGGGAGAATAGTCGGAGTGTCCCATTGACTCAGATACACACTGGTCCTGGGTAATAGAGTGGGCAGAAATGTAAGCGAGAGTGCCATTGACTCAGATAAACACTGGTCCTGGGGATAGACTGGGGAGAAAGGTCAGAGAGTCCCATTGACTCAGATACACACTGGTCATGGGGATAGACTAGGGAGAAAGGTCAGAGAGCCTCCCATTGACTCAGATAAACACTGGTCCTGGGGATAGACTGGGGAGAATTTTCGGAGTGTCCCATTGATTCAGATACACACTGGTCCTGGGGATAGACAGGGGAGAAAGCTCAGAGGGTTCCATTGACTCAGGGACACACTGGTCCTGTGGATAGACTGGGGAGAAAGATCAGAGAGAGTCCCATTGACTCAGATGCACATTGGTCCTGGGAATAGACTGGGGAGATAGGTCAGAGAGAGTCCCATTGACTCAGATAAAAACTGGTCCTGGGGATAGACTCGGGAGAAAGGTCAGAGAGAGTCCAATTGACTCAGATTCACACTGGTCCTGGGGGATAGACTGGGGAGAAACGTCAGAGAGAGCCCCATTGACTCAGATAAAAACTGGTCCTGGGGATATACTGGGGAGAAAGGTCAGAGAGTCCCATTGACTCAGATACACACTGGTCCTGGGGGTCTGGGGAGAAAGGTCAGAGAGAGTCCCATTGAATCAGATACACACTGGTCCTGGGGATAGACTGGGGAGAAAGGTCAGAGAGAGACCCATTGACTCAGATACAAACTGGTCCTGGGGGATGGATTGGGGCGAAAGGTCAGAGAGAGTCCCATTGATTCAGATAAACACTGGTCCTGGGGGATAGACTGGGGAGAAAGGTCAGAGAGAGTCCCATTGACTCAGATACACACTGGTCCTGGGGATAGACTGGGGAGAAAGGTCAGAAAGAGTCCCATTGACTCAGATAAACACTGGTCCTGGGGATAGACTGGGGAGAAAGGTCAGAGATAATCCCATTGACTCAGATAAACACTGTTCCTGGGGATAGACTGTGGAGAAAGGTCAGAGAGAGTCCCATTGACTCAGATGCACACTGGTCCTGGGGATAGACTGGGAAGAAAGGTCAGAGAGAGTCCCATTGACGCAGATACACACTGATCCTGGGGGATAGACTGGGCAGAAATATAAGAGAGAGTGCCATTGACTCAGATAAACACTGGTCCTGGGGATAGACTGGGGAGAAAGGTCAGAGAGTCGCATTGACTCAGATACACACTGGTCCTGGGGATAGACTCGGGAGAAAGGTCAGAGAGAGTCCCATTGACCAGATAAACACTGGACCTGGGGATAGACTGGGGAGAATTGTCGGAGTGTCCCATTGACTCAGATACACACTGGTCCTGGGGATAGACTGGGGAGAAAGGTCAGAGGGTTCCATTGACTCAGGGGCACCCTGGTCCTGTGGATAGACTGGGAGAAAGATCAGAGAGAGTCCCATTGACTCAGATACACACTGGTCCTGGCGATAGACTGTGGAGAAAGGTCAGAGAGAGTCCCATTGACTCAGATAAACACTGGTCCTGGGGATAGACTGGGGAGAAAGGTCAGAGAGTCGCATTGACTCAGATACACACTGGTCCTGGGGATATACTCGGGAGAAAGGTCAGAGAGAGTCCCATTGACTCAGATACACACTGGTCCTGGCGATAGACTGTGGAGAAAGGTCAGAGAGAGTCCCATTGACTCAGATACACACTGGTCCTGGGGGATAGACAGGGGAGAAAGGTCAGAGAGAGTCCAATTGACTCAGATACACACTGGTCCTGGTGGATAGACTGGGGAGAAAGGTCAGAGAGTCCCATTGACTCAGATACACACTGGTCCTGGGGGTCTGGGGAGAAAGGTCAGAGACAGTCCCATTGACTCATATACACACTGGTCCTAGGGGATAGACTGGGGAGAAAGATCAGAGACAGTCCCATTGACTCAGATACACACTGGTCCTGGGGATAGACTGTGGAGAAAGGTCAGAGAGAGTCCCATTGACTCAGATAAACAATGGTCCTGCGGATAGACTGGGGAGAAAGGTCAGAGAGTCCCATTGACTCAGATACACACTGGTACTGGGGATAGACTGGGGAGAAAGCTCAGAGGGTTCCATTGACTCAGGGACACACTGGTCCTGTGGATAGACTGGGGAGAAAGATCAGAGAGAGTCCCATTGAATCAGATACACACTGGTCCTGGGGATAGGCTGGGGAGAAAGGTCAGAGAGAGTCCCATTGACTCAGATACACACTTGTCCTGGGGATAGACTGGGGAGAAAGGTCAGAGAGAGTCCCATTTACTCAGATAAACACTGGTCCTGGGGATAGACTGGGGAGATAGGTCAGAGAGATTCCCATTGACTCAGATAAAAACTGGTCCTGGGGATAGACTCGGGAGAAAGGTCAGAGAGAGTCCAATTGACTCAGATTCACACTGGTCCAGGGGGATAGACTGGGGAATAAAGGTCAGAGAGAGCCCCATTGACTCAGATAAAAACTGGTCCTGGGGATAGACTGGGGAGAAAGGTCAGAGAGTCCCATTGACTCAGATACACACTGGTCCTGGGGGTCTGGGGAGAAAGGTCAGAGAGAGTCCCATTGAATCAGATACACACTGGTCCTGGGGATAGGCTGGGGAGAAAGGTCAGAGAGAGTCCCATTGACTCAGATACACACTTGCTCTGGGGATAGACTGGGGAGAAAGGTCAGAGAGAGTCCCATTGACTCAGATAAACACTGGTCCTGGGGATAGACTGGGGAGAAAGGTCAGAGAGAGTCCCATTGACTCACATAAACATTGGTCCTGGAGATAGACTGGGGAGAAAGGTCAGAGAGAGTCCCATTGACTCAGATGCACACTGGTCCTGGGGATAGACTGGGGAGAAAGGTCAGAGATAATCCCATTGACTCAGATACACACTGGTCCTACGGGATAGACTGGGGAGAAAGATCAGAGAGAGTCCCATTGACTCAGATACACATTGGTCCTGGCGATAGACTGTGGAGAAAGGTTAGAGAGAGTCCCATTGACTCAGATACACACTGGTCATTGGGGTCTGGGGAGAAAGGTCAGAGCGAGTCGCATTGACTCAGATACACACTGGTCCTAGGGGATAGACTGGGGAGAAAGATCAGAGAGAGTCCCATTGACTCAGATACACGCTGGTCCTGGGGATAGACTGTGGAGAAAGGTCAGAGAGAGTCCCATTGACTCAGATGCACACTGGTCCTGGGGATAGACTGGGGAGAAAGGTCAGAGATAATCCTATTGACTCAGATACACACTGGTCCTGGGGGTCTGGGGAGAAAGGTCAGAGAGAGTCCCATTGACTCAGATACACACTGGTCCTAGGGGATAGACTGGGGAGAAAGATCAGAGAGAGTCCCATTGACTCAGATACACATTGGTCCTGGCGATAGACTGTGGAGAAAGGTCAGAGAGAGTCCAATTGACTCAGATACACACTGGTCCTGGGGGATAGACTGGGGAGAAAGGTCAGAGAGAGACCAATTGACTCAGATACACACTGGTCCTGGGGGATAGACTGGGGAGAAAGATCAGAGAGAGTCCCATTGACTCAGATACACACTGGTCCTGGGGATAGACTGTGGAGAAAGGCCAGAGAGAGTCCCATTGACTCAGATACACACTGGTCCTGGGGGATAGACTGGGGAGAAAGGTCAGAGAGAGTCCCATTGACTCAGATACACACTGGTCCTGGGGATAGACTGGGGAGAAAGGTCAGAGAGAGTCCCATTGACTCAGATACACACTTGTCCTGGGGATAGACTGCGGAGAAAGGTCAGAGAGAGTCCCATTGACTCAGATAAAAACTGGTCCTGGGGATAGACTGGGGAGAATTGTCGGAGTGTCCCATTGACTCAGATACACACTGGTCCTGGGTAATAGAGTGGGCAGAAATGTAAGAGAGAGTGCCATTGACTCAGATAAACACTGGTCCTGGGGATAGATTGGGGAGAAAGGTCAGAGAGTCCCATTGACTCAGATACACACTGGTCATGGGGATAGACTAGGGAGAAAGGTCAGAGAGCCTCCCATTGACTCAGATAAACACTGGTCCTGGGGATAGACTGGGGAGAATTTTCGGAGTGTCCCATTGATTCAGATACACACTGGTCCTGGGGATAGACAGGGGAGAAAGCTCAGAGGGTTCCATTGACTCAGGGACACACTGGTCCTGTGGATAGACTGGGGAGAAAGATCAGAGAGAGTCCCATTGACTCAGATACACATTGGTCCTGGGAATAGACTGGGGAGATAGGTCAGAGAGAGTCCCATTGACTCAGATAAAAACTGGTCCTGGGGATAGACTCGGGAGAAAGGTCAGAGAGAGTCCAATTGACTCAGATTCACACTGGTCCTGGGGGATAGACTGGGGAGAAACGTCAGAGAGAGCCCCATTGACTCAGATAAAAACTGGTCCTGGGGATATACTGGGGAGAAAGGTCAGAGAGTCCCATTGACTCAGATAAACACTGTTCCTGGGGATAGACTGTGGAGAAAGGTCAGAGAGAGTCCCATTGACTCAGATGCACACTGGTCCTGGGGATAGACAGGGAAGAAAGGTCAGAGAGAGTCCCATTGACGCAGATACACACTGGTCCTGGGTGATAGACTGGGCAGAAATATAAGAGAGAGTGCCATTGACTCAGATAAACACTGGTCCTGGGGATAGACTGGGGAGAAAGGTCAGAGAGTCGCATTGACTCAGATACACACTGGTCCTGGGGATAGACTCGGGAGAAAGGTCAGAGAGAGTCCCATTGACCAGATAAACACTGGACCTGGGGATAGACTGGGGAGAATTGTCGGAGTGTCCCATTGACTCAGATACACACTGGTCCTGGGGATAGACTGGGGAGAAAGGTCAGAGGGTTCCATTGACTCAGGGGCACCCTGGTCCTGTGGATAGACTGGGGAGAAAGATCAGAGAGATTCCCATTGACTCAGATACACACTGGTCCTGGCGATAGACTGTGGAGAAAGGTCAGAGAGAGTCCCATTGACTCAGATAAACACTGGTCCTGGGGATAGACTGGGGAGAAAGGTAAGAGAGTCGCATTGACTCAGATACACACTGGTCCTGGGGATAGACTCGGGAGAAAGGTCAGAGAGAGTCCCATTGACTCAGATACACACTGGTCCTGGCGATAGACTGTGGAGAAAGGTCAGAGAGAGTCCCATTGACTCAGATACACACTGGTCCTGGGGGATAGACTGGGGAGAAAGGTCAGAGAGAGTCCAATTGACTCAGATACACACTGGTCCTGGGGGATAGACTGGGGAGAAAGGTCAGAGAGTCCCATTGACTCAGATACACACTGGTCCTGGGGGTCTGGGGAGAAATGTCAGAGACAGTCCCATTGACTCATATACACACTGGTCCTAGGGGATAGACTGGGGAGAAAGATCAGAGACAGTCCCATTGACTCAGATACACACTGGTCCTGGGGATAGACTGTGGAGAAAGGTCAGAGAGAGTCCCATTGACTCAGATAAACAATGGTCCTGCGGATAGACTGGGGAGAAAGGTCAGAGAGTCCCATTGACTCAGATACACACTGGTACTGGGGATAGACTGGGGAGAAAGCTCAGAGGGTTCCATTGACTCAGGGACACACTGGTCCTGTGGATAGACTGGGGAGAAAGATCAGAGAGAGTCCCATTGACTCAGATGCACATTGGTCCTGGGAATAGACTGGGGAGATAGGTCAGAGAGATTCCCATTGACTCAGATAAAAACTGGACCTGGGGATAGACTCGGGAGAAAGGTCAGAGAGAGTCCAATTGACTCAGATTCACACTGGTCCAGGGGGATAGACTGGGGAATAAAGGTCAGAGAGAGCCCCATTGACTCAGATAAAAACTGGTCCTGGGGATAGACTGGGGAGAAAGGTCAGAGAGTCCCATTGACTCAGATACACACTGGTCCTGGGGGTCTGGGGAGAAAGGTCAGAGAGAGTCCCATTGAATCAGATACACACTGGTCCTGGGGATAGGCTGGGGAGAAAGGTCAGAGAGAGTCCCATTGACTCAGATACACACTTGTCCTGGGGATAGACTGGGGAGAAAGGTCAGAGAGAGTCCCATTGACTCAGATAAACACTGGTCCTGGGGATAGACTGGGGAGAAAGGTCAGAGAGAGTCCCATTGACTCACATAAACATTGGTCCTGGAGATAGACTGGGGAGAAAGGTCAGAGAGAGTCCCATTGACTCAGATGCACACTGGTCCTGGGGATAGACTGGGGAGAAAGGTCAGAGATAATCCCATTGACTCAGATACACACTGGTCCTGGGGGTCTGGGGAGAAAGGTCAGAGAGAGTCCCATTGACTCAGATACACACTGGTCCTAGGGGATAGACTGGGGAGAAAGATCAGAGAGAGTCCCATTGACTCAGATACACATTGGTCCTGGCGATAGACTGTGGAGAAAGGTCAGAGAGAGTCCAATTGACTCAGATACACACTGGTCCTGGGGGATAGACTGGGGAGAAAGGTCAGAGAGAGACCAATTGACTCAGATACACACTGGTGCTGGGGGATAGACTGGGGAGAAAGATCAGAGAGAGTCCCATTGACTCAGATACACACTGGTCCTGGGGATAGACTGTGGAGAAAGGCCAGAGAGAGTCCCATTGACTCAGATACACACTGGTCCTGGGGGATAGACTGGGGAGAAAGGTCAGAGAGAGTCCCATTGACTCAGATACACACTGGTCCTGGGGATAGACTGGGGAGAAAGGTCAGAGAGAGTCCCATTGACTCAGATACACACTTGTCCTGGGGATAGACTGCGGAGAAAGGTCAGAGAGAGTCCCATTGACTCAGATAAACACTGGTCCTGGGGATAGACTGGGGAGAATTGTCGGAGTGTCCCATTGACTCAGATACACACTGGTCCTGGGGATAGACTGGGGAGAAAGCTCAGAGGGTTCCATTGACTCAGGGAGACACTGGTCCTGTGGATAGACTGGGGAGAAAGATCAGAGAGAGTCCCATTGACTCAGATGCACATTGGTCCTGGGAATAGACTGGGGAGATAGGTCAGAGAGATTCCCATTGACTCAGATAAAAACTGGTCCTGGGGATAGACTCGGGAGAAAGGTCAGAGAGAGTCCAATTGACTCAGATTCACACTGGTCCTGGGGGATAGACTGGGGAGAAACGTCAGAGAGAGCCCCATTGACTCAGATAAAAACTGGTCCTGGGGATATACTGGGGAGAAAGGTCAGAGAGTCCCATTGACTCAGATAAACACTGGTCCTGGGGGTCTGGGGAGAAAGGTCAGAGAGAGTCCCATTGAATCAGATACACAATGGTCCTGGGGATAGACTGGGGAGAAAGGTCAGAGAGAGACCCATTGACTCAGATACAAACTGGTCCTGGGGGATGGATTGGGGCGAAAGGTCAGAGAGAGTCCCATTGATTCAGATAAACACTGGTCCTGGGGGATAGACTGGGGAGAAAGGTCAGAGAGAGTCCCATTGACTCAGATACACACTGGTCCTGGGGATAGACTGGGGAGAAAGGTCAGTGAGAGTCCCATTGACTCAGATACACACTTGTCATGGGGATAGACTGCGGAGAAATGTCAGAGAGAGTCCCATTGACTCAGATAAACACTGGTCCTGGGGATAGACTGGGGAGAAATGTCAGAGAGAGTCCCATTGACTCAGATGCACACTGGTCCTGGGGATAGACTGGGGAGAAAGGTCAGAGATAATCCCATTGACTCAGATACACACTGGTCCTGGGG
Source organism: Pristiophorus japonicus (assembly GCF_044704955.1). NCBI lineage: Eukaryota > Metazoa > Chordata > Chondrichthyes > Pristiophoridae > Pristiophorus > Pristiophorus japonicus. The sequence continues at coordinate 699,110 of NW_027251196.1, read as the reverse complement.
GTCTGGGGAGAAAGGTCAGAGAGAGTCCCATTGACTCAGATACACACTGGTCCTAGGGGATAGACTGGGGAGAAAGATCAGAGAGAGTCCCATTGACTCAGATACACATTGGTCCTGGCGATAGACTGTGGAGAAAGGTCAGAGAGAGTCCAATTGACTCAGATACACACTGGTCCTGGGGGATAGACTGGGGAGAAAGGTCAGAGAGAGACCAATTGACTCAGATACACACTGGTGCTGGGGGATAGACTGGGGAGAAAGATCAGAGAGAGTCCCATTGACTCAGATACACACTGGTCCTGGGGGTAGACTGTGGAGAAAGGCCAGAGAGAGTCCCATTGACTCAGATACACACTGGTCCTGGGGGATAGACTGGGGAGAAAGGTCAGAGAGAGTCCCATTGACTCAGATACACACTGGTCCTGGGGATAGACTGGGGAGAAAGGTCAGAGAGAGTCCCATTGACTCAGATACACACTTGTCCTGGGGATAGACTGCGGAGAAAGGTCAGAGAGAGTCCCATTGACTCAGATAAACACTGGTCCTGGGGATAGACTGGGGAGAATTGTCGGAGTGTCCCATTGACTCAGATACACACTGGTCCTGGGGATAGACTGGGGAGAAAGCTCAGAGGGTTCCATTGACTCAGGGAGACACTGGTCCTGTGGATAGACTGGGGAGAAAGATCAGAGAGAGTCCCATTGACTCAGATGCACATTGGTCCTGGGAATAGACTGGGGAGATAGGTCAGAGAGATTCCCATTGACTCAGATAAAAACTGGTCCTGGGGATAGACTCGGGAGAAAGGTCAGAGAGAGTCCAATTGACTCAGATTCACACTGGTCCTGGGGGATAGACTGGGGAGAAACGTCAGAGAGAGCCCCATTGACTCAGATAAAAACTGGTCCTGGGGATATACTGGGGAGAAAGGTCAGAGAGTCCCATTGACTCAGATAAACACTGGTCCTGGGGGTCTGGGGAGAAAGGTCAGAGAGAGTCCCATTGAATCAGATACACAATGGTCCTGGGGATAGACTGGGGAGAAAGGTCAGAGAGAGACCCATTGACTCAGATACAAACTGGTCCTGGGGGATGGATTGGGGCGAAAGGTCAGAGAGAGTCCCATTGATTCAGATAAACACTGGTCCTGGGGGATAGACTGGGGAGAAAGGTCAGAGAGAGTCCCATTGACTCAGATACACACTGGTCCTGGGGATAGACTGGGGAGAAAGGTCAGAGAGAGTCCCATTGACTCAGATACACACTTGTCATGGGGATAGACTGCGGAGAAATGTCAGAGAGAGTCCCATTGACTCAGATAAACACTGGTCCTGGGGATAGACTGGGGAGAAATGTCAGAGAGAGTCCCATTTGCTCAGATAAACACTGTTCCTGGGGATAGACTGTGGAGAAAGGTCAGAGAGAGTCCCATTGACTCAGATGCACACTGGTCCTGGGGATAGACTGTGGAGAAATGTCAGAGAGAGTCCAATTGACTCAGATACACACTGGTCCTGGGGGATAGACTGGGGAGAAAGGTCAGAGAGAGACCAATTGACTCAGATACACACTGGTGCTGGGGGATAGACTGGGGAGAAAGATCAGAGAGAGTCCCATTGACTCAGATACACACTGGTCCTGGGGATAGACTGTGGAGAAAGGCCAGAGAGAGTCCCATTGACTCAGATACACACTGGTCCTGGGGGATAGACTGGGGAGAAAGATCAGAGAGAGTCCCATTGACTCAGATACACACTGGTCCTGGGGACAGACTGGGGAGAAAGGTCAGAGAGAGTCCCATTGACTCAGATACACACTTGTCCTGGGGATAGACTGCGGAGAAAGGTCAGAGTGAGTCCCATTGACTCAGATAAACACTGGTCCTGGGGATAGACTGGGGAGAATTGTCGGAGTGTCCCATTGACTCAGATACACACTGGTCCTGGGGATAGACTGGGGAGAAAGCTCAGAGGGTTCCATTGACTCAGGGAGACACTGGTCCTGTGGATAGACTGGGGAGAAAGATCAGAGAGAGTCCCATTGACTCAGATGCACATTGGTCCTGGGAATAGACTGGGGAGATAGGTCAGAGAGATTCCCATTGACTCAGATAAAAACTGGTCCTGGGGATAGACTCGGGAGAAAGGTCAGAGAGAGTCCAATTGACTCAGATTCACACTGGTCCTTGGGGGATAGACTGGGGAGAAACGTCAGAGAGAGCCCCATTGACTCAGATAAAAACTGGTCCTGGGGATATACTGGGGAGAAAGGTCAGAGAGTCCCATTGACTCAGATAAACACTGGTCCTGGGGGTCTGGGGAGAAAGGTCAGAGAGAGTCCCATTGAATCAGATACACAATGGTCCTGGGGATAGACTGGGGAGAAAGGTCAGAGAGAGACCCATTGACTCAGATACAAACTGGTCCTGGGGGATGGATTGGGGCGAAAGGTCAGAGAGAGTCCCATTGATTCAGATAAACACTGGTCCTGGGGGATAGACTGGGGAGAAAGGTCAGAGAGAGTCCCATTGACTCAGATACACACTGGTCCTGGGGATAGACTGGGGAGAAAGGTCAGAGAGAGTCCCATTGACTCAGATACACACTTGTCATGGGGATAGACTGCGGAGAAATGTCAGAGAGAGTCCCATTGACTCAGATAAACACTGGTCCTGGGGATAGACTGGGGAGAAATGTCAGAGAGAGTCCCATTTGCTCAGATAAACACTGTTCCTGGGGATAGACTGTGGAGAAAGGTCAGAGAGAGTCCCATTGACTCAGATGCACACTGGTCCTGGGGATAGACTGGGGAGAAAGGTCAGAGAGAGTCCAATTGACGCAGATACACACTGGTGCTGGGTGATAGAGTGGGCAGAAATATAAGAGAGAGTGCCATTGACTCAGATAAACACTGGTCCTGGGGATAGACTGGGGAGAAAGGTCAGAGAGTCGCATTGACTCAGATACACACTGGTCCTGGGGATAGACTCGGGAGAAAGGTCAGAGAGAGTCCCATTGACTCAGATAAACACTGGACCTGGGGATAGACTGGGGAGAATTGTCGGAGTGTCCCATTGACTCAGATACACACTGGTCCTGGGGATAGACTGGGGAGAAAGGTCAGAGGGTTCCATTGACTCAGGGGCACCCTGGTCCTGTGGATAGACTGGGGAGAAAGATCAGAGAGAGTCCCATTGACTCAGATACACACTGGTCCTGGCGATAGACTGTGGAGAAAGGTCAGAGAGAGTCCCATTGACTCAGATACACACTGGTCCTGGGGGATAGACTGGGGAGAAAGGTCAGAGAGAGTCCAATTGACTCAGATACACACTGGTCCTGGGGGATAGACTGGGGAGAAAGGTCAGAGAGTCCCATTGACTCAGATACACACTGGTCCTGGGGGTCTGGGGAGAAAGGTCAGAGAGAGTCCCATTGACTCATATACACACTGGTCCTAGGGGATAGACTGGGGAGAAAGATCAGAGACAGTCCCATTGACTCAGATACACACTGGTCCTGGGGATAGACTGTGGAGAAAGGTCAGAGAGAGTCCCATTGACTCAGATAAACAATGGTCCTGCGGATAGACTGGGGAGAAAGGTCAGAGAGTCCCATTGACTCAGATACACACTGGTACTGGGGATAGACTGGGGAGAAAGCTCAGAGGGTTCCATTGACTCAGGGACACACTGGTCCTGTGGATAGACTGGTGAGAAAGATCAGAGAGAGTCCCATTGACTCCGATGCACATTGGTCCTGGGAATAGACTGGGGAGATAGGTCAGAGAGATTCCCATTGACTCAGATAAAAACTGGTCCTGGGGATAGACTCGGGAGAAAGGTCAGAGAGAGTCCAATTGACTCAGATTCACACTGGTCCAGGGGGATAGACTGGGGAGAAAGGTCAGAGAGAGCCACATTGACTCAGATAAAAACTGGTCCTGGGGATAGACTGGGGAGAAAGGTCATAGAGTCCCATTGACTCAGATACACACTGGTCCTGGGGGTCTGGGGAGAAAGGTCAGAGAGAGTCCCATTGAATCAGATACATACTGGTCCTGGGGATAGACTGGGGAGAAAGGTCAGAAAGAGACCCATTGACTCAGATACACAGTGGTCCTGGGGGATAGATTGGGGCGAAAGTTCAGAGAGAGTCCCATTGATTCAGATAAACACTGGTCCTGGGGATAGACTAGGGAGAAAGGTCAGAGAGTCCCGTTGACTCAGATACACACTGGTCCTGGGGATAGACTGGGGAGAAAGGTCAGAGAGAGTCCCATTGACTCAGATAAACACTGGTCCTGGTGATAGACTGGGGAGAAAGGTCAGAGAGAGTCCCATTGACTCAGATAAAAACTGGTCCTGGGGATAGACGGGGGATAAAGGGCAGAGGGTCCCATTGACTCAGATAAACACTGGTCCAGGGGGTCTGGGGAGAAAGGTCAGAGAGAGTCCCTTTGACTCAGACACACACTGGTCCTAGGGGTCTGGGGAGAAAGGTCAGAGAGAGTCGCATTGGCTCAGATACACACTGGTCCGAGGGGATAGACTGGGGAGAAAGATCAGAGAGAGTCCCATTGACTCAGATACACACTGGTTCTGGGGATAGACTGGGGAGAAAGGTCAGAGAGAGACCCATTGACTCAGATACAAACTGGTCCTGGGGGATGGATTGGGGCGAAAGGTCAGAGAGAGTCCCATTGATTCAGATAAACACTGGTCCTGGGGGATAGACTGGGGAGAAAGGTCAGAGAGAGTCCCATTGACTCAGATACACACTGGTCCTGGGGATAGACTGGGGAGAAAGGTCAGAGAGAGTCCCATTGACTCAGATACACACTTGTCATGGGGATAGACTGCGGAGAAATGTCAGAGAGAGTCCCATTGACTCAGATAAACACTGGTCCTGGGGATAGACTGGGGAGAAATGTCAGAGAGAGTCCCATTTGCTCAGATAAACACTGTTCCTGGGGATAGACTGTGGAGAAAGGTCAGAGAGAGTCCCATTGACTCAGATGCACACTGGTCCTGGGGATAGACTGGGGAGAAAGGTCAGAGAGAGTCCAATTGACGCAGATACACACTGGTGCTGGGTGATAGAGTGGGCAGAAATATAAGAGAGAGTGCCATTGACTCAGATAAACACTGGTCCTGGGGATAGACTGGGGAGAAAGGTCAGAGAGTCGCATTGACTCAGATACACACTGGTCCTGGGGATAGACTCGGGAGAAAGGTCAGAGAGAGTCCCATTGACTCAGATAAACACTGGACCTGGGGATAGACTGGGGAGAATTGTCGGAGTGTCCCATTGACTCAGATACACACTGGTCCTGGGGATAGACTGGGGAGAAAGGTCAGAGGGTTCCATTGACTCAGGGGCACCCTGGTCCTGTGGATAGACTGGGGAGAAAGATCAGAGAGAGTCCCATTGACTCAGATACACACTGGTCCTGGCGATAGACTGTGGAGAAAGGTCAGAGAGAGTCCCATTGACTCAGATACACACTGGTCCTGGGGGATAGACTGGGGAGAAAGGTCAGAGAGAGTCCAATTGACTCAGATACACACTTGTCCTGGGGGATAGACTGGGGAGAAAGGTCAGAGAGTCCCATTGACTCAGATACACACTGGTCCTGGGGGTCTGGGGAGAAAGGTCAGAGAGAGTCCCATTGACTCATATACACACTGGTCCTAGGGGATAGACTGGGGAGAAAGATCAGAGACAGTCCCATTGACTCAGATACACACTGGTCCTGGGGATAGACTGTGGAGAAAGGTCAGAGAGAGTCCCATTGACTCAGATAAACAATGGTCCTGCGGATAGACTGGGGAGAAAGGTCAGAGAGTCCCATTGACTCAGATACACACTGGTACTGGGGATAGACTGGGGAGAAAGCTCAGAGGGTTCCATTGACTCAGGGACACACTGGTCCTGTGGATAGACTGGTGAGAAAGATCAGAGAGAGTCCCATTGACTCCGATGCACATTGGTCCTGGGAATAGACTGGGGAGATAGGTCAGAGAGATTCCCATTGACTCAGATAAAAACTGGTCCTGGGGATAGACTCGGGAGAAAGGTCAGAGAGAGTCCAATTGACTCAGATTCACACTGGTCCAGGGGGATAGACTGGGGAGAAAGGTCAGAGAGAGCCACATTGACTCAGATAAAAACTGGTCCTGGGGATAGACTGGGGAGAAAGGTCATAGAGTCCCATTGACTCAGATACACACTGGTCCTGGGGGTCTGGGGAGAAAGGTCAGAGAGAGTCCCATTGAATCAGATACATACTGGTCCTGGGGATAGACTGGGGAGAAAGGTCAGAAAGAGACCCATTGACTCAGATACACAGTGGTCCTGGGGGATAGATTGGGGCGAAAGTTCAGAGAGAGTCCCATTGATTCAGATAAACACTGGTCCTGGGGATAGACTAGGGAGAAAGGTCAGAGAGTCCCGTTGACTCAGATACACACTGGTCCTGGGGATAGACTGGGGAGAAAGGTCAGAGAGAGTCCCATTGACTCAGATAAACACTGGTCCTGGTGATAGACTGGGGAGAAAGGTCAGAGAGAGTCCCATTGACTCAGATAAAAACTGGTCCTGGGGATAGACGGGGGATAAAGGGCAGAGGGTCCCATTGACTCAGATAAACACTGGTCCAGGGGGTCTGGGGAGAAAGGTCAGAGAGAGTCCCTTTGACTCAGACACACACTGGTCCTAGGGGTCTGGGGAGAAAGGTCAGAGAGAGTCGCATTGGCTCAGATACACACTGGTCCGAGGGGATAGACTGGGGAGAAAGATCAGAGAGAGTCCCATTGACTCAGATACACACTGGTTCTGGGGATAGACTGTGGAGAAAGGTCAGAGAGAGTCCCATTGACTCAGATACATACTGGTCCGGGGGGATAGACTGGGGAGAAAGGTGAGAGAGAGTCCCATTGACACAGATATACACTGGTCCTGGGGATAGACTGGGGAGAAAGGTCAATTGCGAGTCCAATTGACTCAGATACACACTTGTCCTGGGGATAGACTGGGGAGAAAGGTCAGAGAGAGTCGCATTGACTCAGATAAACACTGGTCCTGGGGATAGACTGGGGAGAAAGGTCAGAGAGAGTCCCATTGACTCAGATAAACATTGGTCCTGGAGATAGACTGGGGAGAAAGGTCAGAGAGAGACCCATTGACTCAGATACACACTGGTCCTGGGGGATAGATTGGGGCGAAAGTTCAGAGAGAGTCCCATTGATTCAGATAAACACTGGTCCTGGGGATAGACCAGGGAGAAAAGTCAGCGAGTCCCGTTGACTCAGATACACACTGGTCCTGGGGATAGACTAGGGAGCAAGGTCAGAGAGAGTCCCATTGACTCAGATAAACACTGGTCCTAGGGGTAGACTGGGGAGAAATGTCAGACAGAGTCCCATTGACTCAGATACACACTGGTCCTGGGGATAGACTGGGGAGAAAGGTCAGAGAGAGACCCATTGACTCAGATACACACTGGTCCTGGGGGATAGATTGGGGCGAAAGGTCAGAGAGATTCCCATTGATTCAGATAAACACTGGTCCTGGGGATAGACTAGGGAGAAAGGTCAGCGAGTGTCGTTGACTCAAATACACACTGCTCCTGGGGATAGACTGGGGAGAAAGGTCAGAGAGAGTCCCTTTGACTCAGATAAACACTGGTCCTGGTGATAGACTGGGGAGAAAGGTCAGAGAGTCCCATTGACTCAGATGCACATTGGTCCTGGTGATAGACTGGGGAGAAAGGTCAGAGAGAGTCCCATTGACTCAGATAAAAACTGGTCCTGGGGATAGACTGGGGATAAAGGTCAGAGAGTCCCATTGACTCAGATAAACACTGGTCCAGGTGGTCTGGGGAGAAAGGTCAGAGAGAGTTCCATTGACTCAGTTTCACACTGGTCCTCGGGGTCTGGGGAGAAAGGTCAGAGAGAGTCGCATTGACTCAGATACACACTGGTCCTAGGGGATAGACTGGGGAGAAAGATCAGAGAGAGTCCCATTGACTCAGATACACACTGGTCCTGGGGATAGACTGTGGAGAAAGGTCAGAGAGAGTCCCATTGATTCAGATACACACTGGTCCTGGGGGATAGACTGGGGAGAAAGGTCAGAGAGAGTCCCATTGACTCAGATACACACCGGTCCTGGGGATAGACTGGGGAGAATGGTCAGAGAGAGTCCCATTGACTCAGATACACACTTGTCCTGGGGATAGACTGGGGAGAAAGGTCAGAGAGAGTCCCATTGACTCAGATAAACACTGGTCCTGGGGATAGACTGGGGAGAAAGGTCAGAGAGAGTCCCATTGACTCAGATAAACATTGGTCGTGGAGATAGACTGGGGAGAAAGGTCAGAGAGAGTCCCATTGACACAGATGCACACTGGTCCTGGGGATAGACTGGGGAGAAAGGTCAGAGATAATCCCATTGACTCAGATACACACTGGTACTGGGGGTCTGGGGAGAAAGGTCAGAGAGAGTCCCATTGACTCAGATACACACTGGTCCTAGGGGATAGACTGGGGAGAAAGATCAGAGAGAGTCCCATTGACTCAGATGCACACTGGTCCTGGGGGATAGACTGGGGAGAAAGGTCAGAGAGAGTCCCATTGACTCAGATAAAAACTGGTCCTAGGGATAGACTGGGGAGAAAGGTCAGAGAGTCCCATTGACTCAGATACACACTGGTCCTGGGGGTCTGGGGAGAAAGGTCAGAGAGAGTCCCATTGACTCATATACACACTGGTCCTAGGAGATAGACTGGGGAGAAAGATCAGAGAGAGTCCCATTGACTCAGATACACACTCGTCCTGGGCATAGACTGTGGAGAAAGGCCAGAGAGAGTCCCATTGACTCAGATACAAACTGGTCCTGGGGGATAGACTGGGGAGAAAGTTCAGAGAGAGTCCCATTGACTCAGATACACACTGGTCCTGGGGATAGACTGGGGAGAAAGGTCAGAGAGAGTCCCATTGACTCAGATACACACTTGTCCTGGGGATAGACTGCGGAGAAAGGTCAGAGAGAGTCCCATTGACTCAGATAAACACTGGTCCTGGGGATAGACTGGGGAGAATGTCAGAGAGATTCCCATTGTCTCAGATAAACACTGGTCCTGGGGATAGACTGTGGAGAAAGTTCAGGGAGAGTCCCATTGACTCAGATGCACACTGCTCCTGGGGATAGACTGGGGAGAAATGTCAGAGAGAGTCCCATTGACTCAGATAAACACTGGACCTGGGGATAGACTGGGGAGAATTGTCGCAGTGTCCCATTGACTCAGATACACACTAGTCCTGGGGATAGACTGGGGAGAAAGGTCAGAGGGTTCCATTAACTCAGGGACACCCTGGTCCTGTGGATAGACTGGGGAGAAAGATCAGAGAGAGTCCCATTGACTCAGATACACACTGGTCCTGGCGATAGACTGTGGAGAAAGGTCAGAGAGAGTCCCATTGACTCAGATACACACTGGTCCTGGGGGATAGACTGGGGAGAAAGGTCAGAGAGTGTCCAATTGACTCAGATACAGACTGGTCCTGGGGGATAGACTGGGGAGAAAGGTCAGAGAGTCCCATTGACTCAGATACACACTGCTCCTGGGGGTCTGGGGAGAAAGGTCAGAGAGAGTCCCATTGACTCATATACACACTGGTCCTAGGGGATAGACTGGGGAGAAAGATCAGAGAGAGTCCCATTGACTCAGATACACACTTGTCCAGGGGATAGACTGTGGAGAAAGGTCAGAGAGAGTCCCATTGACTCAGATAAACAATGGTCCTGCGGATAGACCGGGGAGAAAGGTCAGAGAGAGTCCCATTGACTCAGATAAACACTGGTCCTGGGGATAGACTGGGGAGAAAGGTCAGACAGAGTCCCATTGACTCAGATACACACTGGTCCTGGGGATAGACTGGGGAGAAATGTCAGAGAGAGACCCATTGACTCAGATACACACTGGTCCTGGGGGATAGATTGGGGCGAAAGGTCAGAGAGAGTCCCATTGATTCAGATACACACTGGTCCTGGGGATAGACTATGGAGAAAGGTCAGAGAGAGTCCCATTGACTCAGATAAATACTGGTCCTGCTGATAGACTGGGGAGAAATGTCAGAGAGTCCCATTGACTAAGATGCACATTGGTCCTGGGGATAGACTAAGGAGAAAGGTCCGAGAGAGTCCCATTGACTCAGATAAAAACTGGTCCTGGGGATAGACGGGGGATAAAGGTCAGAGAGTCCCATTGACTCAGATAAACACTGGTCCAGGGGGTCTGGGGATAAAGGTCAGAGAGAGTCCCATTGACTCAGATACACACTTGTCATGGGGATAGACTGCGGAGAAATGTCAGAGAGAGTCCCATTGACTCAGATAAACACTGGTCCTGGGGATAGACTGGGGAGAAATGTCAGAGAGAGTCCCATTTGCTCAGATAAACACTGTTCCTGGGGATAGACTGTGGAGAAAGGTCAGAGAGAGTCCCATTGACTCAGATGCACACTGGTCCTGGGGATAGACTGGGGAGAAAGGTCAGAGAGAGTCCAATTGACGCAGATACACACTGGTGCTGGGTGATAGAGTGGGCAGAAATATAAGAGAGAGTGCCATTGACTCAGATAAACACTGGTCCTGGGGATAGACTGGGGAGAAAGGTCAGAGAGTCGCATTGACTCAGATACACACTGGTCCTGGGGATAGACTCGGGAGAAAGGTCAGAGAGAGTCCCATTGACTCAGATAAACACTGGACCTGGGGATAGACTGGGGAGAATTGTCGGAGTGTCCCATTGACACAGATACACACTGGTCCTGGGGATAGACTGGGGAGAAAGGTCAGAGGGTTCCATTGACTCAGGGGCACCCTGGTCCTGTGGATAGACTGGGGAGAAAGATCAGAGAGAGTCCCATTGACTCAGATACACACTGGTCCTGGCGATAGACTGTGGAGAAAGGTCAGAGAGAGTCCCATTGACTCAGATACACACTGGTCCTGGGGGATAGACTGGGGAGAAAGGTCAGAGAGAGTCCAATTGACTCAGATACACACTGGTCCTGGGGGATAGACTGGGGAGAAAGGTCAGAGAGTCCCATTGACTCAGATACACACTGGTCCTGGGGGTCTGGGGAGAAAGGTCAGAGAGAGTCCCATTGACTCATATACACACTGGTCCTAGGGGATAGACTGGGGAGAAAGATCAGAGACAGTCCCATTGACTCAGATACACACTGGTCCTGGGGATAGACTGTGGAGAAAGGTCAGAGAGAGTCCCATTGACTCAGATAAACAATGGTCCTGCGGATAGACTGGGGAGAAAGGTCAGAGAGTTCCATTGACTCAGATACACACTGGTACTGGGGATAGACTGGGGAGAAAGCTCAGAGGGTTCCATTGACTCAGGGACACACTGGTCCTGTGGATAGACTGGTGAGAAAGATCAGAGAGAGTCCCATTGACTCAGATGCACATTGGTCCTGGGAATAGACTGGGGAGATAGGTCAGAGAGATTCCCATTGACTCAGATAAAAACTGGTCCTGGGGATAGACTCGGGAGAAAGGTCAGAGAGAGTCCAATTGACTCAGATTCACACTGGTCCAGGGGGATAGACTGGGGAGAAAGGTCAGAGAGAGCCACATTGACTCAGATAAAAACTGGTCCTGGGGATAGACTGGGGAGAAAGGTCATAGAGTCCCATTGACTCAGATACACACTGGTCCTGGGGGTCTGGGGAGAAAGGTCAGAGAGAGTCCCATTGAATCAGATACACACTGGTCCTGGGGATAGACTGGGGAGAAAGGTCAGAAAGAGACCCATTGACTCAGATACACAGTGGTCCTGGGGGATAGATTGGGGCGAAAGTTCAGAGAGAGTCCCATTGATTCAGATAAACACTGGTCCTGGGGATAGACTAGGGAGAAAGGTCAGAGAGTCCCGTTGACTCAGATACACACTGGTCCTGGGGATAGACTGGGGAGAAAGGTCAGAGAGAGTCCCATTGACTCAGATAAACACTGGTCCTGGTGATAGACTGGGGAGAAAGGTCAGAGAGAGTCCCATTGACTCAGATAAAAACTGGTCCTGGGGATAGACGGGGGATAAAGGGCAGAGGGTCCCATTGACTCAGATAAACACTGGTCCAGGGGGTCTGGGGAGAAAGGTCAGAGAGAGTCCCTTTGACTCAGACACACACTGGTCCTAGGGGTCTGGGGAGAAAGGTCAGAGAGAGTCGCATTGGCTCAGATACACACTGGTCCGAGGGGATAGACTGGGGAGAAAGATCAGAGAGAGTCCCATTGACTCAGATACACACTGGTTCTGGGGATAGACTGTGGAGAAAGGTCAGAGAGAGTCCCATTGACTCAGATACATAGTGGTCCTGGGGGATAGACTGGGGAGAAAGGTCAGAGAGAGTCCCATTGACACAGATATACACTGGTCCTGGGGATAGACTGGGGAGAAAGGTCAATTGCGAGTCCAATTGACTCAGATACACACTTGTCCTGGGGATAGACTGGGGAGAAAGGTCAGAGAGAGTCGCATTGACTCAGATAAACACTGGTCCTGGGGATAGACTGGGGAGAAAGGTCAGAGAGAGTCCCATTGACTCAGATAAACATTGGTCCTGGAGATAGACTGGGGAGAAAGGTCAGAGAGAGACCCATTGACTCAGATACACACTGGTCCTGGGGGATAGATTGGGGCGAAAGTTCAGAGAGAGTCCCATTGATTCAGATAAACACTGGTCCTGGGGATAGACCAGGGAGAAAGGTCAGCGAGTCCCGTTGACTCAGATACACACTGGTCCTGGGGATAGACTAGGGAGCAAGGTCAGAGAGAGTCCCATTGACTCAGATAAACACTGGTCCTAGGGGTAGACTGGGGAGAAATGTCAGACAGAGTCCCATTGACTCAGATACACACTGGTCCTGGGGATAGACTGGGGAGAAAGGTCAGAGAGAGACCCATTGACTCAGAAACACACTGGTCCTGGGGGATAGATTGGGGCGAAAGGTCAGAGAGATTCCCATTGATTCAGATAAACACTGGTCCTGGGGATAGACTAGGGAGAAAGGTCAGCGAGTGTCGTTGACTCAAATACACACTGCTCCTGGGGATAGACTGGGGAGAAAGGTCAGAGAGAGTCCCTTTGACTCAGATAAACACTGGTCCTGGTGATAGACTGGGGAGAAAGGTCAGAGAGTCCCATTGACTCAGATGCACATTGGTCCTGGTGATAGACTGGGGAGAAAGGTCAGAGAGAGTCCCATTGACTCAGATAAAAACTGGTCCTGGGGATAGACTGGGGATAAAGGTCAGAGAGTCCCATTGACTCAGATAAACACTGGTCCAGGTGGTCTGGGGAGAAAGGTCAGAGAGAGTTCCATTGACTCAGTTTCACACTGGTCCTCGGGGTCTGGGGAGAAAGGTCAGAGAGAGTCGCATTGACTCAGATACACACTGGTCCTAGGGGATAGACTGGGGAGAAAGATCAGAGAGAGTCCCATTGACTCAGATACACACTGGTCCTGGGGATAGACTGTGGAGAAAGGTCAGAGAGAGTCCCATTGATTCAGATACACACTGGTCCTGGGGGATAGACTGGGGAGAAAGGTCAGAGAGAGTCCCATTGACTCAGATACACACCGGTCCTGGGGATAGACTGGGGAGAATGGTCAGAGAGAGTCCCATTGACTCAGATACACACTTGTCCTGGGGATAGACTGGGGAGAAAGGTCAGAGAGAGTCCCATTGACTCAGATAAACACTGGTCCTGGGGATAGACTGGGGAGAAAGGTCAGAGAGAGTCCCATTGACTCAGATAAACATTGGTCCTGGAGATAGACTGGGGAGAAAGGTCAGAGAGAGTCCCATTGACACAGATGCACACTGGTCCTGGGGATAGACTGGGGAGAAAGGTCAGAGATAATCCCATTGACTCAGATACACACTGGTACTGGGGGTCTGGGGAGAAAGGTCAGAGAGAGTCCCATTGACTCAGATACACACTGGTCCTAGGGGATAGACTGGGGAGAAAGATCAGAGAGAGTCCCATTGACTCAGATGCACACTGGTCCTGGGGGATAGACTGGGGAGAAAGGTCAGAGAGAGTCCCATTGACTCAGATAAAAACTGGTCCTAGGGATAGACTGGGGAGAAAGGTCAGAGAGTCCCATTGACTCAGATACACACTGGTCCTGGGGGTCTGGGGAGAAAGGTCAGAGAGAGTCCCATTGACTCATATACACACTGGTCCTAGGAGATAGACTGGGGAGAAAGATCAGAGAGAGTCCCATTGACTCAGATACACACTCGTCCTGGGCATAGACTGTGGAGAAAGGCCAGAGAGAGTCCCATTGACTCAGATACAAACTGGTCCTGGGGGATAGACTGGGGAGAAAGTTCAGAGAGAGTCCCATTGACTCAGATACACACTGGTCCTGGGGATAGACTGGGGAGAAAGGTCAGAGAGAGTCCCATTGACTCAGATACACACTTGTCCTGGGGATAGACTGCGGAGAAAGGTCAGAGAGAGTCCCATTGACTCAGATAAACACTGGTCCTGGGGATAGACTGGGGAGAATGTCAGAGAGATTCCCATTGTCTCAGATAAACACTGGTCCTGGGGATAGACTGTGGAGAAAGTTCAGGGAGAGTCCCATTGACTCAGATGCACACTGCTCCTGGGGATAGACTGGGGAGAAATGTCAGAGAGAGTCCCATTGACTCAGATAAACACTGGACCTGGGGATAGACTGGGGAGAATTGTCGCAGTGTCCCATTGACTCAGATACACACTGGTCCTGGGGATAGACTGGGGAGAAAGGTCAGAGGGTTCCATTAACTCAGGGACACCCTGGTCCTGTGGATAGACTGGGGAGAAAGATCAGAGAGAGTCCCATTGACTCAGATACACACTGGTCCTGGCGATAGACTGTGGAGAAAGGTCAGAGAGAGTCCCATTGACTCAGATACACACTGGTCCTGGGGGATAGACTGGGGAGAAAGGTCAGAGAGTGTCCAATTGACTCAGATACAGACTGGTCCTGGGGGATAGACTGGGGAGAAAGGTCAGAGAGTCCCATTGACTCAGATACACACTGGTCCTGGGGGTCTGGGGAGAAAGGTCAGAGAGAGTCCCATTGACTCATATACACACTGGTCCTAGGGGATAGACTGGGGAGAAAGATCAGAGAGAGTCCCATTGACTCAGATACACACTTGTCCAGGGGATAGACTGTGGAGAAAGGTCAGAGAGAGTCCCATTGACTCAGATAAACAATGGTCCTGCGGATAGACCGGGGAGAAAGGTCAGAGAGAGTCCCATTGACTCAGATAAACACTGGTCCTGGGGATAGACTGGGGAGAAAGGTCAGACAGAGTCCCATTGACTCAGATACACACTGGTCCTGGGGATAGACTGGGGAGAAATGTCAGAGAGAGACCCATTGACACAGATACACACTGGTCCTGGGGGATAGATTGGGGCGAAAGGTCAGAGAGAGTCCCATTGATTCAGATACACACTGGTCCTGGGGATAGACTGGGGAGAAAGGTCAGAGAGAGTCCCATTGACTCAGATAAATACTGGTCCTGCTGATAGACTGGGGAGAAATGTCAGAGAGTCCCATTGACTAAGATGCACATTGGTCCTGGGGATAGACTAAGGAGAAAGGTCCGAGAGAGTCCCATTGACTCAGATAAAAACTGGTCCTGGGGATAGACGGGGGATAAAGGTCAGAGAGTCCCATTGACTCAGATAAACACTGGTCCAGGGGGTCTGGGGATAAAGGTCAGAGAGAGTCCCATTGACTCAGATACACACTGGTCCTAGGGGTCTGGGGAGAAAGGTCAGAGAGAGTCGCATTGACTCAGATACACACTGGTCCTAGGGGATAGACTGGGGAGAAAGATCAGAGAGAGTCCCATTGACTCAGATACACACTGGTCCTGGGGATAGACTGTGGAGAAAGGTCAGAGAGAGTCCCATTGACTCAGATACACACTGGTCCTGGGGGATAGACTGGGGAGAAAGGTCAGAGAGAGTCCCATTGACTCAGATACACACTGGACCTGGGGATAGACTGGGGAGAATGGTCAGAGAGAGTCCCATTGACTCAGATACACACTTGTCCTGGGGATAGACTGGGGAGAAAGGTCAGAGAGAGTCCCATTGACTCAGATAAACACTGGTCCTGGGGATAGACTGGGGAGAAAGGTCAGAGAGAGTCCCATTGACTCAGATAAACATTGGTCCTGGAGATAGACTGGGGAGAAAGGTCAGAGAGAGTCCCATTGACACAGATGCACACTGGTCCTGGGGACAGACTGGGGAGAAATGTCAGAGATAATCCCATTGACTCAGATACACACTGGTACTGGGGGTCTGGGGAGAAAGGTCAGAGAGAGTCCCATTGACTCAGATACACACTGGTCCTAGGGGATAGACTGGGGAGAAAGATCAGAGAGAGTCCCATTGACTCAGATGCACACTGGTCCTGGGGGATAGACTGGGGAGAAAGGTCAGAGAGAGTCCCATTGACTCAGATAAAAACTGGTCCTGGGGATTGACTGGGGAGAAAGGTCAGAGAATCCCATTGACTCAGATACACACTGGTCCTGGGGGTCTGGGGAGAAAGGTCAGATAGAGTCCCATTGACTCATATACACACTGGTCCTCGGAGATAGACTGGGGAGAAAGATCAGAGAGAGTCCCATTGACTCAGATACACACTGGTCCTGGGCATAGACTGTGGAGAAAGGCCAGAGAGAGTCCCATTGACTCAGATACAAACTGGTCCTGGGGGATAGACTGGGGAGAAAGGTCAGAGAGAGTCCCATTGACTCAGATACACACTGGTCCTGGGGATAGACTGGGGAGAAAGGTCAGAGAGAGTCCCATTGACTCAGATACACACTTGTCCTGGGGATAGACTGCGGAGAAAGGTCAGAGAGAGTCCCATTGACTCAGATAAACACTGGTCCTGCGGATAGACTGGGGAGAATGTCAGAGAGATTCCCATTGTCTCAGATAAACACTGGTCCTGGGGATAGACTGTGGAGAAAGTTCAGAGAGAGTCCCATTGACTCAGATGCACACTGCTCCTGGGGATAGACTGGGGAGAAATGTCAGAGAGAGTCCCATTGACTCAGATAAACACTGGACCTGGGGATAGACTGGGGAGAATTGTCGGAGTGTCCCATTGACTCAGATACACACTGGTCCTGGGGATAGACTGGGGAGAAAGGTCAGAGGGTTCCATTGACTCAGGGACACCCTGGTCCTGTGGATAGACTGGGGAGAAAGATCAGAGAGAGTCCCATTGACTCAGATACACACTGGTCCTGGCGATAGACTGTGGAGAAAGGTCAGAGAGAGTCCCATTGACTCAGATACACACTGGTCCTGGGGGATAGACTGGGGAGAAAGGTCAGAGAGTGTCCAATTGACTCAGATACAGACTGGTCCTGGGGGATAGACTGGGGAGAAAGGTCAGAGAGTCCCATTGACTCAGATACACACTGGTCCTGGGGGTCTGGGGAGAAATGTCAGAGAGAGTCCCATTGACTCATATACACACTGGTCCTAGGGGACAGACTGGGGAGAAAGATCAGAGAGAGTCCCATTGACTCAGATACACACTTGTCCTGGGGATAGACTGTGGAGAAAGGTCAGAGAGAGTCCCATTGACTCAGATAAACAATGGTCCTGGGGATAGACCGGGGAGAAAGGTCAGAGAGTCCCATTGACTCAGATACAAACTGGTCCTGGGGATAGACTGGGGAGCATGGTCAGAGAGAGTCCCATTGACTCAGATAAACACTGGTCCTGGGGATAGACTGGGGAGAAAGGTCAGACAGAGTCCCATTGACTCAGATACACACTGGTCCTGGGGATAGACTGGGGAGAAAGGTCAGAGAGAGACCCATTGACTCAGATACACACTGGTCCTGGGGGATAGATTGGGGCGAAAGGTCAGAGAGAGTCCCATTGATTCAGATACACACTGGTCCTGGAGATAGACTGGGGAGAAAGGTCAGAGAGAGTCCCATTGACTCAGATAAATACTGGTCCTGGTGATAGACTGGGGAGAAATGTCAGAGAGTCCCATTGACTCAGATGCACATTGGTCCTGGGGATAGACTGGGGAGAAAGGTCCGAGAGAGTCCCATTGACTCAGATAAAAACTGGTCCTGGGGATAGACGGGGGATAAAGGTCAGAGAGTCCCATTGACTCAGATAAACACTGGTCCAGGGGGTCTGGGGAAAAAATTCAGAGAGAGTCCCATTGACTCAGATACACACTGGTCCTAGGGGTCTGGGGAGAAAGGTCAGAGAGAGTCGCATTGACTCAGATACACACTGGTCCTAGGGGATAGACTGGGGAGAATGATCAGAGAGAGTCCCATTGACTCAGATACATGCTGGTCCTGGGGATAGACTGTGGAGAAAGGTCAGAGAGAGTCCCATTGACTCAGATACACACTTGTCCTGGGGATAGACTGGGGAGAAAGGTCAGAGAGAGTCCCATTGACTCAGATAAACACTGGTCCTGGGGATAGACTGGGGAGAAAGGTCAGAGAGAGTCCCATTGACTCACATAAACATTGGTCCTGGAGATAGACTGGGGAGAAAGGTCAGAGAGAGTCCCATTGACTCAGATGCACACTGGTCCTGGGGATAGACTGGGGAGAAAGGTCAGAGATAATCCCATTGACTCAGATACACACTGGTCCTGGGGGTCTGGGGAGAAATGTCAGAGAGAGTCCCATTGACTCAGATACACACTGGTCCTAGGGGATAGACTGGGGAGAAAGATCAGAGAGAGTCCCATTGACTCAGATACACATTGGTCCTGGCGATAGACTGTGGAGAAAGGTCAGAGAGAGTCCAATTGACTCAGATACACACTGGTCCTGGGGGATAGACTGGGGAGAAAGGTCAGAGAGAGACCAATTGATTCAGATTACACACTGGTCCTGGGGGATAGACTGGGGAGAAAGGTCAGAGAGAGTCCCATTGACTCAGATAAAAACTGGTCCTGGGCATAGACCGGGGAGAAAGGTCAGAGAGTCCCATTGACTCAGATACACACTGGTCCTGGGGGTCTGGGGAGAAAGGTCAGAGAGAGTCCCATTGACTCATATACACAATGGGCCTAGGGGATAGACTGGGGAGAAAGATCAGAGAGATTCCCATTGACTCAGATACACACTGGTCCTGGGGATAGACTGTGGAGAAAGGCCAGAGAGAGTCCCATTGACTCAGATACACACTGGTCCTGGGTAATAGAGTGGGCAGAAATGTAAGAGAGAGTGCCATTGACTCAGATAAACACTGGTCCTGGGGATAGACTGGGGAGAAAGGTCAGAGAGTCCCATTGACTCAGATACACACTGGTCATGGGGATAGACTAGGGAGAGGGGTCAGAGAGAGTCCCATTGACTCAGATAAACACTGGTCCTGGGGATAGACTGGGGAGAATTTTCGGAGTGTCCCATTGACTCAGATACAGACTGGTCCTGGGGGATAGACTGGGGAGAAAGGTCAGAGAGTCCCATTGACTCAGATACACACTGGTCCTGGGGGTCTGGGGAGAAAGGTCAGAGAGAGTCCCATTGACTCATATACACACTGGTCCTGCGGATAGACCGGGGAGAAAGGTCAGAGAGTCCCATTGACTCAGATACACACTGGTCCTGGGGATAGACTGGGGAGCATGGTCAGAGGGAGTCCCATTGACTCAGATAAACACTGGTCCTGGGGGTAGACTGGGGAGAAAGGTCAGACAGAGTCCCATTGACTCAGATACACACTGGTCCTGGGGATAGACTGGGGAGAAAGGTCAGAGAGAGACCCATTGACTCAGATACACACTGGTCCTGGGGGATAGATTGGGGCGAAAGGTCAGAGATACTCCCATTGATTCAGATACACACTGGTCCTGGGGATAGACTGTGGAGAAAGGTCAGAGAGAGTCCCATTGACTCAGATACACACTGGTCCTGGGGGATAGACTGGGGAGAATGGTCAGAGAGAGTCCCATTGACTCAGATACACACTGGTCCTGGGGATAGACTGGGGAGAAAGGTCAGAGAGAGTCCCATTGACTCAGATACACACTTGTCCTGGGGATAGACTGGGGAGAAAGGTCAGAGAGAGTCCCATTGACTCAGATAAACTCTGGTCCTGGGGATAGACTGGGGAGAAAGGTCAGAGAGAGTCCCATTGACTCACATAAACATTGGTCCTGGAGATAGACTGGGGAGAAAGGTCAGAGAGAGTCCCATTGACTCAGATGCACACTGGTCCTGGGGATAGACTGGGAAGAAAGGTCAGAGATAATCCCATTGACTCAGATACACACTGGTCCTGGGTGTCTGGGGAGAAAGGTCAGAGAGAGTCCCATTGACTCAGATACACACTGGTCCTAGGGGATAGACTGGGGAGAAAGATCAGAGAGAGTCCCATTGACTCAGATACACATTGGTCATGGCGATAGACTGTGGAGAAAGGTCAGAGAGAGTCCAATTGACTCAGATACACACTGGTCCTGGGGGATAGACTGGGGAGAAAGGTCAGAGAGAGACCAATTGACTCAGATACACACTGGTCCTGGGGGATAGACTGGGGAGAAAGGTCAGAGAGAGTCCCATTGACTCAGATAAACATTGGTCCTGGAGATAGACTGGGGAGAAAGGTCAGAGAGAGTCCCATTGACTCAGATGCACACTGGTCCTGGGGATAGACTGGGGAGAAAGGTCAGAGATAATCCCATTGACTCAGATACACACTGGTCCTGGAGGTCTGGGGAGAAAGGTCAGAGAGAGTCCCATTGACTCAGATGCACACTGGTCCTAGGGGATAGACTGGGGAGAAAGATTAGAGAGAGTCCCATTGACTCAGATACACACTGGTCCTGGCGATAGACTGTGGAGAAAGGTTAGAGAGAGTCCAATTGACTCAGATACACACTGGTCCTGGGGGATAGACTGGGGAGAAAGGGCAGAGAGAGACCAATTGACTCAGATACACACTGGTCCTGGGGGATACACTGGGGAGAAAGGTCAGAGAGAGTCCCATTGACTCAGATAAAAACTGGTCCTGGGGATAGACTGGGGAGAAAGGTCAGAGAGTCCCATTGACTCAGATACACACTGGTCCTGGGGGTCTGGGGAGAAAGGTCAGAGAGATACCATTGACTCATATACACACTGGTCCTCGGAGATAGACTGGGGAGAAAGATCAGAGAGAGTCCCATTGACTCAGATACACACTTGTCCTGGGGATTGACTGCGGAGAAAGGTCAGAGAGAGTCCGATTGACTCAGATAAACACTGGTCCTGGGGATAGACAGGGGAGAATTGTCGGAGTGTCCCATTGACTCAGATACACACTGGTCCTGGGGATAGACTGGGGAGAAATGTCAGAGAGAGTCCCATTGTCTCAGATAAACACTGGTCCTGGGGATAGACTGTGGAGAAAGGTCAGAGAGAGTCCCATTGACTCAGATGCACACTGGTCCTGGGGATAGACTGGGGAGAAAGGTCAGAGAGAGTCCCATTGACGCAGATACACACTGGTCCTGGGTGATAGAGTGGGCAGAAATGTAAGAGAGATTGCCATTGACTCAGATAAACACTGGTCCTGGGGATAGACTGGGGAGAAAGGTCAGAGAGTGTCCCATTGACTCAGATAAACACTGGCCCTGGGGATAGACTCGGGAGAAAGGTCAGAGAGAGCCACATTGACTCAGATACACACTGGTCCTGGGGATAGACTGGGGAGAAAGGTCAGAGAGAGTCCCATTGACTCAGATACACACTTGTCCTGGTGATAGACTGGGGAGAAAGGTCATAGAGTCCAATTGACTCAGATACAAACTGGTCCTGGGGATAGACTGGGGAGAAAGGTCAGAGAGAGTCCCATTGACTCAGATACACACTGGTCCTGGGGATAGACTGTGGAGAAAGATCAGAGGGTTCCATTGACTCAGGGACACACTGGTCCTGTGGATAGACTGGGGAGAAAGATCAGAGAGAGTCCCATTGACTCAGATGCACATTGGTCCTGGGAATAGACTGACGAGATAGGTCAGAGAGAGTCCCATTGACTCAGATAAACACTGGTCCTGTGGATAGACTCGGGAGAAAGGTCAGAGAGAGTCCAATTGACTCAGATTCACACTGGTCCTGGGGGATAGACTGGGGAGAAAGGTCAGAGAGAGTCCAATTGACTCAGATACACACTGGTCCTGGGGGATAGACTGGGGAGAAAGGTCAGAGAGTCCCATTGACTCAGATACACACTGGTGCTGGGGGTTTGGGGAGAAAGGTCAGAGAGAGTTTCATTGACTCATATACACACTGGTCCTAGGGGATAGACTGGGGAGAAAGATCAGAGACAGTCCCATTGACTCAGATACACACTGGTCCTGGGGATAGACTGTGGAGAAAGGTCAGAGAGAGTCCCATTGACTCAGATAAACAATGGTCCTGCGGATTGACTGGGGAGAAAGGTCAGAGAGTCCCATTGACTCAGATACACAGTGGTCCTGGGGATAGACTGGGGAGAAAGCTCAGAGGGTTCCATTGACTCAGGGACACACTGGTCCTGTGGATAGACTGGGGAGAAAGATCAGAGAGAGTCCCATTGACGCAGATGCACATTGGTCCTGGGAATAGACTGGGGAGATAGGTCAGAGAGAGTCCCATTGACTCAGATAAAAACTGGTCCTGGGGATAGACTCGGGAGAAAGGTCAGAGAGAGTCCAATTGACTCAGATTCACACTGGTCCTGGGGGATAGACTGGGGAGAAAGGTCAGAGAGAGCCCCATTGAATCAGATAAAAACTGGTCCTGGGGATAGACTGGGGAGAAAGGTCAGAGAGAGTCCCATTGACTCAGATACACACTGGTCCTGGGGGTCTGGGGAGAAAGGTCAGAGAGAGTCCCATTGAATCAGATACACACTGGTCCTGGGGATAGACTGGGGAGAAAGGTCAGAGAGAGACCCATTGACTCAGATACACACTGGTCCTTGGGGATAGATTGGGGCGAAAGGTCAGAGAGAGTCCCATTGATTCAGATAAACACTAGTCCTGGGGATAGACTAGGGAGAAAGGTCAGAGAGTCCCGTTGACTCAGATACATACTGGTCCTGGGGATAGACTGGGGAGAAAGGTCAGAGAGAGTCCCATTGACTCAGATAAATACTGGTCCTGGTGATAGACTGGGGAGAAATGTCAGAGAGTCCCATTGACTCAGATGCACATTGGTCCTGGGGATAGACTGGGGAGAAAGGTCAGAGAGAATCCCATTGACTCAGATAAAAACTGGTCCTGGGGATAGACGGGGGATAAAGGGCAGAGGGTCCCATTGACTCAGATAAACACTGGTCCAGGGGGTCTGGGGAGAAAGGTCAGAGAGAGTCCCTTTGACTCAGATACACACTGATCCTAGGGGTCTGGGGAGAAAGGTCAGAGAGAGTCGCATTGACTCAGATACACACTGGTCCTAGGGGATAGACTGGGGAGAAAGATCAGAGAGAGTCCCATTGACTCAGATACACACTGGTCCTGGGGATAGACTGTGGAGAAAGGTCAGAGAGAGTCCCATTGACTCAGATACAAACTGGTCCTGGGGGATAGACTGGGGAGAAAGGTCAGAGAGAGTCCCATTGACACAGATACACACTGGTCCTGGGGATAGACTGGGGAGAAAGGTCAGAGAGAGTCCAATTGACTCAGATACACACTTGTCCTGGGGGATAGACAGGGGAGAAAGGTCAGAGAGAATCCAATTGACTCAGATACACACTGGTCCTGGGGGATAGACTGGGGAGAAAGGTCAGAGAGTCCCATTGACTCAGATACACACTGGTGCTGGGGGTCTGGGGAGAAAGGTCAGAGAGAGTTTCATTGACTCATATACACACTGGTCCTAGGGGATAGACTGGGGAGAAAGATCAGAGACAGTCCCATTGACTCAGATACACACTGGTCCTGGGGATAGACTGTGGAGAAAGGTCAGAGAGAGTCCCATTGACTCAGATAAACAATGGTCCTGCGGATTGACTGGGGAGAAAGGTCAGAGAGTCCCATTGACTCAGATACACAGTGGTCCTGGGGATAGACTGGGGAGAAAGCTCAGAGGGTTCCATTGACTCAGGGACACACTGGTCCTGTGGATAGACTGGGGAGAAAGATCAGAGAGAGTCCCATTGACGCAGATGCACATTGGTCCTGGGAATAGACTGGGGAGATAGGTCAGAGAGAGTCCCATTGACTCAGATAAAAACTGGTCCTGGGGATAGACTCGGGAGAAAGGTCAGAGAGAGTCCAATTGACTCAGATTCACACTGGTCCTGGGGGATAGACTTGGGAGAAAGGTCAGAGAGAGCCCCATTGACTCAGATAAAAACTGGTCCTGGGGATAGACTGGGGAGGAAGGTCAGAGAGAGTCCCATTGACTCAGATACACACTGGTCCTGGGGGTCTGGGGAGAAAGGTCAGAGAGAGTCCCATTGAATCAGATACACACTGGTCCTGGGGATAGACTGGGGAGAAAGGTCAGAGAGAGACCCATTGACTCAGATACACACTGGTCCTTGGGGATAGATTGGGACGAAAGGTCAGAGAGAGTCCCATTGATTCAGATAAACACTAGTCCTGGGGATAGACTAGGGAGAAAGGTCAGAGAGTCCCGTTGACTCAGATACATACTGGTCCTGGGGATAAACTGGGGAGAAAGGTCAGAGAGAGTCCCATTGACTCAGATAAATACTGGTCCTGGTGATAGACTGGGGAGAAATGTCAGAGAGTCCCATTGACTCAGATGCACATTGGTCCTGGGGATAGACTGGGGAGAAAGGTCAGAGAGAGTCCCATTGACTCAGATAAAAACTAGTCCTGGGGATAGACGGGGGATAAAGGGCAGAGGGTCCCATTGACTCAGATAAACACTGGTCCAGGGGGTCTGGGGAGAAAGGTCAGAGAGAGTCCCTTTGATTCAGATACACACTGATCCTAGGGGTCTGGGGAGAAAGGTCAGAGAGAGTCGCATTGACTCAGATACACACTGGTCCTAGGGGATAGACTGGGGAGAAAGATCAGAGAGAGTCCCATTGACTCAGATACACACTGGTCCTGGGGATAGACTGTGGAGAAAGGTCAGAGAGAGTCCCATTGACTCAGATACAAACTGGTCCTGGGGGATAGACTGGGGAGAAAGGTCAGAGAGAGTCCCATTGACACAGATACACACTGGTCCTGGGGATAGACTGGGGAGAAAGGTCAGAGAGAGTCCAATTGACTCAGATACACACTTGTCCTGGGGATAGACTGGGGAGAAAGGTCAGAGAGAGTCCCATTGACTCAGATGCACATTGGTCCTGGGAATAGACTGGGGAGATAGGTCAGAGAGAGTCCCATTGACTCATAAAAACTGGTCCTGGGGATAGACTGGGGAGAAAGGTCAGAGAGTCCCATTGACTCAGATACACACTGGTCCTGGGTGTTGACTGTGGAGAAAGGTCAGAAAGTATCCCATTGACTCAGATAAACACTGGTCCTGGGGATAGACTGGAGAGAAAGGTCAGTGAGAGTCCCATTGACTCAGATACACACTGGTCCTGGGGATAGACTGGGGAGAAAGGTCAGAGAGAGTCCCATTGACGCAGATACACACTGGTCCTGGGTGATAGAGTGGCAGAAATGTAAGAGAGATTGCCATTGACTCAGATAAACACTGGTCCTGGGGAAAGACTGGGGAGAAAGGTCAGAGAGTGTCCCATTGACTCAGATAAACACTGGCCCTGGGGATAGACTCGGGAGAAAGGTCAGAGAGAGCCACATTGACTCAGATACACACTGGTCCTGGGGATAGACTGGGGAGAAACGTCAGAGAGAGTCCCATTGACTCAGATACACACTTGTCCTGGTGATAGACTGGGGAGAAAGGTCAGAGAGTCCCATTGACTCAGATACAAACTGGTCCTGGGGATAGACTGGGGAGAAAGGTCAGAGAGAGTCCCATTGACTCAGATACACACTGGTCCTGGGGATAGACTGTGGAGAAAGATCAGAGGGTTCCATTGACTCAGGGACACACTGGTCCTGTGGATAGACTGGGGAGAAAGATCAGAGAGAGTCCCATTGACTCAGATGCACATTGGTCCTGGGAATAGACTGACGAGATAGGTCAGAGAGAGTCCCATTGACTCAGATAAAAACTGGTCCTGGGGATAGACTCGGGAGAAAGGTCAGAGAGAGTCCAATTGACTCAGATTCACACTGGTCCTGGGGGATAGACTGGGGAGAAAGGTCAGAGAGAGTCCAATTGACTCAGATACACACTGGTCCTGGGGGATAGACTGGGGAGAAAGGTCAGAGAGTCCCATTGACTCAGATACACACTGGTGCTGGGGGTCTGGGGAGAAAGGTCAGAGAGAGTTTCATTGACTCAGATACACACTGGTCCTGGCGATAGACTGGGGAGAAAGCTCAGAGGGTTCCATTGACTCAGGGACACACTGGTCCTGTGGATAGACTGGGGAGAAAGATCAGAGAGAGTCCCATTGACGCAGATGCACATTGGTCCTGGGAATAGACTGGGGAGATAGGTCAGAGAGAGTCCCATTGACTCAGATAAAAACTGGTCCTGGGGATAGACTCGGGAGAAAGGTCAGAGAGAGTCCAATTGACTCAGATTCACACTGGTCCTGGGGGATAGACTGGGGAGAAAGGTCGGAGAGAGCCCCATTGACTCAGATAAAAACTGGTCCTGGGGATAGACTGGGGAGGAAGGTCAGAGAGAGTCCCATTGACTCAGATACACACTGGTCCTGGGGGTCTGGGGAGAAAGGTCAGAGAGAGTCCCATTGAATCAGATACACACTGGTCCTGGGGATAGACTGGGGAGAAAGGTCAGAGAGAGACCCATTGACTCAGATACACACTGGTCCTTGGGGATAGATTGGGGCGAAAGGTCAGAGAGAGTCCCATTGATTCAGATAAACACTAGTCCTGGGGATAGACTAGGGAGAAAGGTCAGAGAGTCCCGTTGACTCAGATACATACTGGTCCTGGAGATAGACTGGGGAGAAAGTTCAGAGAGAGTCCCATTGACTCAGATAAATACTGGTCCTGGTGATAGACTGGGGAGAAATGTCAGAGAGTCCCATTGACTCAGATGCACATTGGTCCTGGGGATAGACTGGGGAGAAAGGTCAGAGAGAGTCCCATTGACTCAGATACACACTGGTCCTTGGGGATAGATTGGGGCGAAAGGTCAGAGAGAGTCCCATTGATTCAGATAAACACTAGTCCTGGGGATAGACTAGGGAGAAAGGTCAGAGAGTCCCGTTGACTCAGATACATACTGGTCCTGGGGATAGACTGGGGAGAAAGATCAGAGAGAGTCCCATTGACTCAGATACACACTGGTCCTGGGGATAGACTGTGGAGAAAGGTCATAGAGAGTACCATTGACTCAGATACAAACTGGTCCTGGGGGATAGACTGGGGAGAAAGGTCAGAGAGAGTCCCATTGACACAGATACACACTGGTCCTGGGGATAGACTGGGGAGAAAGGTCAGAGAGAGTCCAATTGACTCAGATACACACTTGTCCTGGGGATAGACTGGGGAGAAAGGTCAGAGAGAGTCCCATTGACTCAGATGCACATTGGTCCTGGGAATATACTGGGGAGATAGGTCAGAGAGAGTCCCATTGACTCATAAAAACTGGTCCTGGGGATAGACTCGGGAGAAATGTCAGAGAGAGTCCAATTGACTCAGATTCACACTGGTCCTGGGGGATAGACTGCGGAGAAAGTTCAGAGAGAGCCCCATTGACTCAGATAAAAACTGGTCCTGGGGATAGACTGGGGAGAAAGGTCAGAGAGTCCCATTGACTCAGATACACACTGGTCCTGGGTGTTGACTGTGGAGAAAGGTCAGAAAGTATCCCATTGACTCAGATAAACACTGGTCCTGGGGATAGACTGGAGAGAAAGGTCAGTGAGAGTCCCATTGACTCAGATACACACTGGTGCTGGGGGTCGGGGGAGAAAGGTCGGAGAGAGTCCCATTGACTCAGATACACACTGGTCCAAGGGGATAGACTGGGGAGAAAGGTCAGAGAGACCCTTTGACTCAGATACAAACTGGTCCTGGGGGTCTGGGGAGAAAGGTCAGAGAGAGTCCCATTGAATCAGATACACACTGGTCCTGGGGATAGACTGGGAAGAAAGGTCAGAGAGAGACCCATTGACTCAGATACACACTGGTCCTGGGGGATAGATTGGTGCGAAATGTCAGAGAGAGTCCCATTGATTCAGGTAAACACTGGTCCTGGGGATAGACTAGGGAGAAAGGTCAGAGAATCCCGTTTACTCAGATACACACTGGTCCTGGGGATAGACTGGGGAGAAAGGTCAGAGAGAGTCCCATTGACTCAGATAAATACTGGTCCTGGTGATAGACTGGGGAGAAATGTCAGAGTCCCATTGACACAGATGCACATTGGTCCCGAGGATAGACTGGGGAGAAAGGTCAGAGAGAGTCCCATTGACTCAGATACACACTGGTCCTGGGGGTCTGGGGAGAAAGGTCAGAGAGATCCCATTGACTCATATACACACTGGTCCTAGGAGATAGACTGGGGAGAAAGGTCAGAGAGAGTCCCATTGACTCAGATAAACATTGGTCCTGGAGATAGACTGGGGAGAAAGCTCAGAGAGAGTCCCATTGACTCAGATGCACACTGGTCCTGGGGATAGACTGGGGAGAAAGGTCAGAGATAATCCCATTGACTCAGATACACACTGGTCCTGGAGGTCTGGGGAGAAAGGTCAGAGAGAGTCCCATTGACTCAGATGCACACTGGTCCTAGGGGATAGACTGGGGATAAAGATCAGAGAGAGTCCCATTGACTCAGATACACACTGGTCCTGGCGATAGACTGTGGAGAAAGGTCAGAGAGAGTCCAATTGACTCAGATACACACTGGTCCTGGGGGATAGACTGGGGAGAAAGGGCAGAGAGAGACCAATTGACTCAGATACACACTGGTCCTGGGGGATACACTGGGGAGAAAGGTCAGATGGAGTCCCATTGACTCAGATAAAAACTGGTCCTGGGGATAGACTGGGGAGAAAGGTCAGAGAGTCCCATTGACTCAGATACACACTGGTCCTGGGGGTCTGGGGAGAAAGGTCAGAGAGATCCCATTGACTCATATACACACTGGTCCTAGGAGATAGACTGGGGAGAAAGATCAGAGAGAGTCCCATTGACTCAGATACACACTGGTCCTGGGGATAGACTGTGGAGAAAGGCCAGAGAGAGTCCCATTGACTCAGGTACACACTTGTCCTGGGGATTGACTGCGGAGAAAGGTCAGAGAGAGTCCGATTGACTCAGATAAACACTGGTCCTGGGGATAGACAGGGGGGAATTGTCGGAGTGTCCCATTGACTCAGATACACACTGGTCCTGGGGATAGACTGGGGAGAAATGTCAGAGAGAGTCCCATTGTCTCAGATAAACACTGGTCCTGGGGATAGACTGTGGAGAAAGGTCAGAGAGAGTCCCATTGACTCAGATGCACACTGGTCCTGGGGATAGACTGGGGAGAAAGGTCAGAGAGAGTCCCATTGACGCAGATACACACTGGTCCTGGGTGATAGAGTGGGCAGAAATGTAAGAGAGAGTGCCATTGACTCAGATAAACACTGGTCCTGGGGATAGACTGGGGAGAAAGGTCAGAGAGTGTCCCATTGACTCAGATAAACACTGGCCCTGGGGATAGACTCGGGAGAAAGGTCAGAGAGAGCCACATTGACTCAGATAAAAACTGGTCCTGGGGATTGACTGGGGAGAAAGGTCAGAGAGTCCCATTGACTCAGATACACACTGGTCCTGGGGGTCTGGGGAGAAAGGTCAGAGAGAGTCCCATTGACTCAGATACACACTGGTCCTGGGGATAGACTGGGGAGAAAGGTCAGAGAGTGTCCCATTGACTCAGATACACACTGGTCCTGGGGATAGACTGGGGAGAAAGGTCAGAGAGAGTCCCATCGACTCAGATACACACTTGTCCTGGCGATAGACTGGGGAGAAAGGTCAGAGAGTCCCATTGACTCAGATACAAACTTTTCCTGGGGATAGACTGGGGAGAAAGGTCAGAGAGAGTCCCATTGACTCAGATACACACTGGTCCTGGGGATAGACTGTGGAGAAAGATCAGAGGGTTCCATTGACTCAGGGGCACACTGGTCCTGTGGATAGACTGGGGAGAAAGATCAGAGAGAGTCCCATTGACTCAGATGCACGTTGGTCCTGGGAATAGACTGGGGAGATAGGTCAGAGAGAGTCCCATTGACTCAGATAAACACTGGTCCTGGGGATAGACTCGGGAGAAAGGTCAGAGAGAGTCCAATTGACTCAGATTCACACTGGTCCTGGGGGATAGACTGGGGAGAAAGGTCAGAGAGAGCCCCATTGACTCAGATAAAAACTGGTCCTGGGGATAGACTGGGGAGAAAGATCAGAGAGTCCCATTGACTCAGATACACACTGGTCCTGGGGGTCTGGGGAGAAAGGTCAGAGAGAGTCCCATTGACTCAGATACACACTGGTCCTGGGGATAGACAGGGGAGAAAGGTCAGAGAGAGTCCCATTGACTCCGATACACACTGGTCCTGGGGATAGACTGGGGAGAAAGGTCAGAGAGAGTCCCATTGACTCAGACACACACTTGTCCTGGCGATAGACTGGGGAGAAAGGTCAGAGAGTCCCATTGACTCAGATACAAACTGGTCCTGGGGATAGACTGGGGAGAAAGGTCAGAGCGAGTCCCATTGACTCAGATACACACTGGTCCTGGGGATAGACTGTGGAGAAAGGTCAGAGAGTCCCATTGACTCAGTTACACACTGGTCCTGGGGGACTGTGGAGAAAGGTCAGCGAGAGTCCCATTGACTCAGATGGACACTGGTCCTGGGGATTGACTGTGGAGAAAGGTCAGAGAGTATCTCATTGACTCAGATAAATACTGGTCCTGGGGATAGACTGGAGAGAAAGGTCAGTGAGAGTCCCATTGACTCAGATACACACTGGTCCTGGGGGTCTGGGGAGAAAGGTCAGAGAGAGTCCCATTGACTCAGATACACACTGGTCCAAGGGGATAGACTGGGGAGAAAGGTCAGAGAGTCCCTTTGACTCAGATACGCACTGGTCCTGGGGAGAGACTGGGGAGAAAGATCAGAGAGAGTCCCATTGACTCAGATACACACTGGTCCTGGGGGACTGGGGAGAAGGTCAGAGAGCGTCCCATTGACTCAGATTCACACATGTCCTGGGGATAGACTGGGGAGAAAGGTCAGAGAATCCCATTGACTCAGATAAACACTGGTCCTGGGGATAGACTGGGGGGAAAGGTCAGAGAGAGTCCCATTGAATCAGATACACACTGGTCCTGGGTGATAGAGTGGGCAGAAATGTAAGAGAGAGTCCCATTGACTCAGATAAACACTGGTCCTGGGGATAGACTGGGGAGAAAGGTCAGAGAGGCCCATTGACTCAGATACACACTGGTCCTGGGGATAGACGAGGGAGAAAGGTCAGAGAGAGTCCCATTGACTCAGATAAACACTGGTCCTGGGGATAGACTGGGGAGAATTGTCGGAGTGTCCCATTGACTCAGATACACACTGGTCCTGGGGATAGACTGGGGAGAAAGGTCAGAGGGGTCCATTGACTCAGGTACACACTGGGCCTGTGGATAGACTGGGGAGTAAGAACAGAGAGAGTCCCATTGACTCAGATGCATATTGGTCCTGGGAATAGACTGGGGAGAAAGTTCAGAAAGAGTCCCATTGACTCAGATAAAAACTGGCCCTGGGGATAGACTCGGGAGAAAGGTCAGAGAGAGCCCCATTGACTCAGATAAAAACTGGTCCTGGGGATAGACTGGGGAGAAAGGTCAGAGAGTCCCATTGACTCAGATACACACTGGTCCTGGGGGTCTGGGGAGAAAGGTCAGAGAGAGTCCCATTGACTCAGATACACACTGGTCCTGGGGATAGACTGGGGAGAAAGGTCAGAGAGAGTCCCATTGAATAAGATACACACTGGTCCTGGGGATAGACTGGGGAGAAAGGTCAGAGAGAGTCCCATTGACTCAGATACACACTTGTGCTGGCGATAGACTGGGGAGAAAGGTCAGAGATAATCCCATTGACTCAGATACACACTGGTCCTGGAGGTCTGGGGAGAAAGGTCAGAGAGAGTCCCATTGACTTAGATGCACACTGGTCCTAGGGGATAGACTGGGGAGAAAGATCAGAGAGAGTCCCATTGACTCAGATACACACTGGTCCTGGCGATAGACTGTGGAGAAAGGTTAGAGAGAGTCCAATTGACTCAGATACACACTGGTCCTGGGGGATAGACTGGGGAGAAAGGGCAGAGAGAGACCAATTGACTCAGATACACACTGGTCCTGGGGGATACACTGGGGAGAAAGGTCAGAGAGAGTCCCATTGACTCAGATAAAAACTGGTCCTGGGGATAGACTGGGGAGAAAGGTCAGAGAGTCCCATTGACTCAGATACACACTGGTCCTGGGGGTCTGGGGAGAAAGGTCAGAGAGATCAAATTGACTCATATACACAATGGTCCTAGGAGATAGACTGGGGAGAAAGATCAGAGAGAGTCCCATTGACTCAGATACACACTGGTCCTGGGGATAGACTGTGGAGAAAGGCCAGAGAGAGTCCCATTGACTCAGATACACACTTGTCCTGGGGATTGACTGTGGAGAAAGGTCAGAGAGAGTCCGATTGACTCAGATAAACACTGGTCCTGGGGATAGACAGGGGAGAATTGTCGGAGTGTCCCATTGACTCAGATACACACTGGTCCTGGGGATAGACTGGGGAGAAATGTCAGAGAAAGTCCCATTGTTTCAGATAAATACTGGTCCTGGGGATAGACTGTGGAGAAAGGTCAGAGAGAGTCCCATTGACTCAGATGCACACTGGTCCTGGGGATAGACTGGGGAGAAAGGTCAGAGAGAGTCCCATTGACGCAGATACACACTGGTCCTGGGTGATAGAGTGGGCAGAAATGTAAGAGAGATTGCCATTGACTCAGATAAACACTGGTCCTGGGGATAGACTGGGGAGAAAGGTCAGAGAGTGTCCCATTGACTCAGATAAACACTGGCCCTGGGGATAGACTCGGGAGAAAGGTCAGAGAGAGCCACATTGACTCAGATACACACTGGTCCTGGGGATAGACTGGGGAGAAAGGTCAGAGAGAGGCCCATTGACTCAGATACACACTTGTCCTGGTGATAGACTGGGGAGAAAGGTCAGAGAGTCCCATTGACTCAGATACAAACTGGTCCTGGGGATAGACTGGGGAGAAAGGTCAGAGAGAGTCCCATTGATTCAGATACACACTGGTCCTGGGGATAGACTGTGGAGAAAGATCAGAGGGTTCCATTGACTCAGGGACACACTGGTCCTGTGGATAGACTGGGGAGAAAGATCAGAGAGAGTCCCATTGACTCAGATGCACATTGGTCCTGGGAATAGACTGACGAGATAGGTCAGAGAGAGTCCCATTTACTCAGATAAACACTGGTCCTGGGGATAGACTCGGGAGAAAGGTCAGAGAGAGTCCAATTGACTCAGATTCACACTGGTCCTGGGGGATAGACTGGGGAGAAAGGTCAGAGAGAGTCCAATTGACTCAGATACACACTGGTCCTGGGGGATAGACTGGGGAGAAAGGTCAGAGAGTCCCATTGACTCAGATACACACTGGTGCTGGGGGTCTGGGGAGAAAGGTCAGAGAGAGTCCCATTGACTCATATACACACTGGTACTAGGGGATAGACTGGGGAGAAAGATCAGAGACAGTCCCATTGACTCAGATACACACTGGTCCTGGGGATAGACTGTGGAGAAAGGTCAGAGAGAGTCCCATTGACTCAGATAAACAATGGTCCTGCGGATTGACTGGGGAGAAAGGTCAGAGAGTCCCATTGACTCAGATACACACTGGTCCTGGGGATAGACTGGGGAGAAAGCTCAGAGGGTTCCATTGACTCAGGGACACACCGGTCCTGTGGATAGACTGGGGAGAAAGATCAGAGAGAGTCCCATTGACGCAGATGCACATTGGTCCTGGGAATAGACTGGGGAGATAGGTCAGAGAGAGTCCCATTGACTCAGATAAAAACTGGTCCTAGGGATTGACTCGGGAGAAAGTTCAGAGAGAGTCCAATTGACTCAGATTCACACTGGTCCTGGGGGATAGACTGGGGAGAAAGGTCAGAGAGAGCCCCATTGACTCAGATAAAAACTGGTCCTGGGGATAGACTGGGGAGGAAGGTCAGAGAGAGTCCCATTGACTCAGATACACACTGGTCCTGGGGGTCTGGGGAGAAAGGTCAGAGAGAGTCCCATTGAATCAGATACACACTGGTCCTGGGGATAGACTGGGGAGAAAGGTCAGAGAGAGACCCATTGACTCAGATACACACTGGACCTTGGGGATAGATTGGGGCGAAAGGTCAGAGAGAGTCCCATTGATTCAGATAAACACTAGTCCTGGGGATAGACTAGGGAGAAAGGTCAGAGAGTCCCGTTGACTCAGATACATACTGGTCCTGGGGATAGACTGGGGAGAAAGGTCAGAGAGAGTCCCATTGACTCAGATAAATACTGGTCCTGGTGATAGACTGGGGAGAAATGTCAGAGAGTCCCATTGACTCAGATGCACATTGGTCCTGGGGATAGACTGGGGAGAAAGGTCAGAGAGAGTCCCATTGACTCAGATAAAAACTGGTCCTGGGGATAGACGGGGGATAAAGGGCAGAGGGTCCCATTGACTCAGATAAACACTGGTCCAGGGGGTCTGGGGAGAAAGGTCAGAGAGAGTCCCTTTGACTCAGATACACACTGATCCTAGGGGTCTGGGGAGAAAGGTCAGAGAGAGTCGCATTGACTCAGATACACACTGGTCCTAGGGGATAGACTGGGGAGAAAGATCAGAGAGAGTCCCATTGACTCAGATACACACTGGTCCTGGGGATAGACTGTGGAGAAAGGTCAGAGAGAGTCCCATTGACTCAGATACAAACTGGTCCTGGGGGATAGACTGGGGAGAAAGGTCAGAGAGAGTCCCATTGACACAGATACACACTGGTCCTGGGGGATAGACTGGGGAGAAAGGTCAGAGAGAGTCCCATTGACACAGATACACACTGGTCCTGGGGATAGACTGGGGAGAAAGGTCAGAGAGAGTCCAATTGACTCAGATACACACTTGTCCTGGGGATAGACTGGGGAGAAAGGTCAGAGAGAGTCCCATTGACTCAGATGCACATTGGTCCTGGGAATAGACTGGGGAGATAGGTCAGAGAGAGTCCCATTGACTCATAAAAACTGGTCCTGGGGATAGACTCGGGAGAAATGTCAGAGAGAGTCCAATTGACTCAGATTCACACTGGTCCTGGGGGATAGACTGCGGAGAAAGGTCAGAGAGAGCCCCATTGACTCAGATAAAAACTGGTCCTGGGGATAGACTGGGGAGAAAGGTCAGAGAGTCCCATTGACTCAGATACACACTGGTCCTGGGTGTTGACTGTGGAGAAAGGTCAGAAAGTATCCCATTGACTCAGATAAACACTGGTCCTGGGGATAGACTGGAGAGAAAGGTCAGTGAGAGTCCCATTGACTCAGATACACACTGGTGCTGGGGGTCTGGGGAGAAAGGTCGGAGAGAGTCCCATTGACTCAGATACACACTGGTCCAAGGGGATAGACTGGGGAGAAAGGTCAGAGAGTCCGTTTGACTCAGATACACAGTGGTCCTGGGGGTCTGGGGAGAAAGGTCAGAGAGAGTCCCATTGAATCAGATACACACTGGTCCTGGGGATAGACTGGGGAGAAAGGTCAGAGAGAGACCCATTGACTCAGATACACACTGGTCCTGGGGGATAGATTGGGACGAAAGGTCAGAGAGAGTCCCATTGATTCAGATAAACACTGGTCCTGGGGATAGACTAGGGAGAAAGGTCAGAGAATCCCGTTGACTCAGATACACACTGGTCCTGGGGATTGACTGGGGAGAAAGGTCAGAGAGAGTCCCATTGACTCAGATAAATACTGGTCCTGGTGATAGACTGGGGAGAAATGTCAGAGTCCCATTGACTCAGATACACACTGGTCCTGGGGGTCTGGGGAGAAAGGTCAGAGAGATCCCATTGACTCATATACACACTGGTCCTAGGAGATAGACTGGGGAGAAAGGTCAGAGAGAGTCGCATTGACTCAGATAAACATTGGTCCTGGAGATAGACTGGGGAGAAAGGTCAGAGAGAGTCCCATTGACTCAGATGCACACTGGTCCTGGGGATAGACTGGGGAGAAAGATCAGAGAGAGTCCCATTGACTCAGATACACACTGGTCCTGGCGATAGACTGTGGAGAAAGGTCAGAGAGAGTCCAATTGACTCAGATACACACTGGTCCTGGGGGATAGACTGGGGAGAAAGGGCAGAGAGTGACCAATTGACTCAGATACACACTGGTCCTGGGGGATACACTGGGGAGAAAGGTCAGATGGAGTCCCATTGACTCAGATAAAAACTGGTCCTGGGGATAGACTGGGGAGAAAGGTCAGAGAGTCCCATTGACTCAGATACACACTGGTCCTGGGTGTCTGGGGAGAAAGGTCAGAGAGATCCCATTGACTCATATACACACTGGTCCTAGGAGATAGACTGGGGAGAAAGATGAGAGAGAGTCCCATTGACTCAGATACACACTGGTCCTGGGGATAGACTGTGGAGAAAGGCCAGAGAGAGTCCCATTGACTCAGGTACACACTTGTCCTGGGGATTGACTGCGGAGAAAGGTCAGAGAGAGTCCGATTGACTCAGATAAACACTGGTCCTGGGGATAGACAGGGGAGAATTGTCGGAGTGTCCCATTGACTCAGATACACACTGGTCCTGGGGATAGACTGGGGAGAAATGTCAGAGAGAGTCCCATTGTCTCAGATAAACACTGGTCCTGGGGATAGACTGTGGAGAAAGGTCAGAGAGAGTCCCATTGACTCAGATGCACACTGGTCCTGGGGATAGACTGGGGAGAAAGGTCAGAGAGAGTCCCATTGACGCAGATACACACTGGTCCTGGGTGATAGAGTGGGCAGAAATGTAAGAGAGAGTGCCATTGACTCAGATAAACACTGGTCCTGGGGATAGACTGGGGAGAAAGGTCAGAGAGTGTCCCATTGACTCAGATAAACACTGGCCCTGGGGATAGACTCGGGAGAAAGGTCAGAGAGAGCCACATTGACTCAGATAAAAACTGGTCCTGGGGATTGACTGGGGAGAAAGGTCAGAGAGTCCCATTGACTCAGATACACACTGGTCCTGGGGGTCTGGGGAGAAAGGTCAGAGAGAGTCCCATTGACTCAGATACACACTGGTCCTGGGGATAGACTGGGGAGAAAGGTCAGAGAGAGTCCCATTGACTCAGATACACACTGGTCCTGGGGATAGACTGGGGAGAAAGGTCGGAGAGAGTCCCATTGACTCAGATACACACTTGTCCTGGCGATAGACTGGGGAGAAAGGTCAGAGATTCCTATTATCTCCGATATAAACTGGTCCTGGGGATAGACTGGGGAGAAAGGTCAGAGAGAGTCCCATTGACTCAGATACACACTGGTCCTGCGGATAGACTGTGGAGAAAGATCAGAGGATTCCATTGACTCAGGGACACACTGGTCCTGTGGATAGACTGGGGAGAAAGATCAGATAGAGTCCCATTGACTCAGATGCACATTGGTCCTGGGAATAGACTGGGGAGATAGGTCAGAGAGAGTCCCATTGACTCAGATAAACACTGGTCCTGAGGATAGACTCGGGAGAAATGTCAGAGAGAGTCCAATTGACTCAGATTCACACTGGTCCTGGGGGATAGACTGGGGAGAAAGGTCAGAGAGAGCCCCATTGACTCATTTAAAAACTGGTCCTGGGGATAGACTGGGGAGAAAGATCAGAGAGTCCCATTGACTCAGATACACACTGGTCCTGGGGGTCTGGGGAGAAAGATCAGAGAGAGTCCCATTGACTCAGATACACACTGGTCCTGGGGATAGACAGGGGAGAAAGGTCAGAGAGAGTCCCATTGACTCCGATACACACTGGTCCTGGGGATAGACTGGGGAGAAAGGTCAGAGAGAGTCCCATTGACTCAGACACACACTTGTCCTGGCGATAGACTGGGGAGAAAGGTCAGAGAGTGCCATTGACTCAGATACAAACTGGTCCTGGGGATAGACTGGGGAGAAAGGTCAGAGAGAGTCCCATTGACTCAGATACACACTGGTCCTGGGGATAGACTGTGGAGAAAGGTCAGAGAGTCCCATTGACTCAGATACACACTGGTCCTGGGGGTCTGGGGAGAAAGGTCAGAGAGAGTCCCATTGACTCAGATACACACTGGTCCAAGGGGATAGACTGGGGAGAAAGGTCAGAGAGTCCCTTTGACTCAGATACGCACTGGTCCTGGGGAGAGACTGGGGAGAAAGATCAGAGAGAGTCCCATTGACTCAGATACACACTGGTCCTGGGGGACTGGGGAGAAGGTCAGCGAGAATCCCATTGATTCAGATAAACACTGTTCCTGGGGGACTGGGGAGAAAGTTCAGAGAGAGTCCCATTGACTCAGATACACACTGGTCCTGGGGATAGACTGTGGAGAAAGGCCAGAGAGAGTCCCATTGACTCAGGTACACACTTGTCCTGGGGATTGACTGCGGAGAAAGGTCAGAGAGAGTCCGATTGACTCAGATAAACACTGGTCCTGGGGATAGACAGGGGAGAATTGTCGGAGTGTCCCATTGACTCAGATACACACTGGTCCTGGGGATAGACTGGGGAGAAATGTCAGCGAGAGTCCCATTGTCTCAGATAAACACTGGTCCTGGGGATAGACTGTGGAGAAAGGTCAGAGAGAGTCCCATTGACTCAGATGCACACTGGTCCTGGGGATAGACTGGGGAGAAAGGTCAGAGAGAGTCCCATTGACGCAGATACACACTGGTCCTGGGTGATAGAGTGGGCAGAAATGTAAGAGAGAGTGCCATTGACTCAGATAAACACTGGTCCTGGGGATAGACTGGGGAGAAAGGTCAGAGAGTGTCCCATTGACTCAGATAAACACTGGCCCTGGGGATAGACTCGGGAGAAAGGTCAGAGAGAGCCACATTGACTCAGATAAAAACTGGTCCTGGGGATTGAATGGGGAGAAAGGTCAGAGAGTCCCATTGACTCAGATACACACTGGTCCTGGGGGTCTCGGGAGAAAGGTCAGAGAGAGTCCCATTGACTCAGATACACACTGGTCCTGGGGATAGACTGGGGAGAAAGGTCAGAGAGAGTCCCATTGACTCAGATACACACTGGTCCTGGGGATAGACTGGGGAGAAAGGTCGGAGAGAGTCCCATTGACTCAGATACACACTTGTCCTGGCGATAGACTGGGGAGAAAGGTCAGAGATTCCTATTATCTCCGATA
Source organism: Pristiophorus japonicus (assembly GCF_044704955.1). Lineage (NCBI taxonomy): Eukaryota > Metazoa > Chordata > Chondrichthyes > Pristiophoridae > Pristiophorus > Pristiophorus japonicus. The sequence goes on along the minus strand of NW_027251196.1, from coordinate 659,476 downwards.
TAAACTGGTCCTGGGGATAGACTGGGGAGAAAGGTCAGAGAGAGTCCCATTGACTCAGATACACACTGGTCCTGCGGATAGACTGTGGAGAAAGATCAGAGGGTTCCATTGACTCAGGGACACACTGGTCCTGTGGATAGACTGGGGAGAAAGATCAGATAGAGTCCCATTGACTCAGATGCACATTGGTCCTGGGAATAGACTGGGGAGATAGGTCAGAGAGAGTCCCATTGACTCAGATAAACACTGGTCCTGGGGATAGACTCGGGAGAAATGTCAGAGAGAGTCCAATTGACTCAGATTCACACTGGTCCTGGGGGATAGACTGGGGAGAAAGGTCAGAGAGAGCCCCATTGACTCAGATAAAAACTGGTCCTGGGGATAGACTGGGGAGAAAGATCAGAGAGTCCCATTGACTCAGATACACACTGGTCCTGGGGGTCTGGGGAGAAAGGTCAGAGAGAGTCCCATTGACTCAGATACACACTGGTCCTGGGGATAGACAGGGGAGAAAGGTCAGAGAGAGTCCCATTGACTCCGATACACACTGGTCCTGGGGATAGACTGGGGAGAAAGGTCAGAGAGAGTCCCATTGACTCAGACACACACTTGTCCTGGCGATAGACTGGGGAGAAAGGTCAGAGAGTGCCATTGACTCAGATACAAACTGGTCCTGGGGATAGACTGGGGAGAAAGGTCAGAGAGAGTCCCATTGACTCAGATACACACTGGTCCTGGGGATAGACTGTGGAGAAAGGTCAGAGAGTCCCATTGACTCAGATACACACTGGTCCTGGGGGTCTGGGGAGAAAGGTCAGAGAGAGTCCCATTGACTCAGATACACACTGGTCCAAGGGGATAGACTGGGGAGAAAGGTCAGAGAGTCCCTTTGACTCAGATACGCACTGGTCCTGGGGAGAGACTGGGGAGAAAGATCAGAGAGAGTCCCATTGACTCAGATACACACTGGTCCTGGGGGACTGGGGAGAAGGTCAGCGAGAATCCCATTGATTCAGATAAACACTGTTCCTGGGGGACTGGGGAGAAAGTTCAGAGAGAGTCCCATTGACTCAGATACACACTGGTCCTGGGGGACTGGGGAGAAAGGTCAGAGAGCGTCCCATTGACTCAGATTCACACATGTCCTGGGGATAGACTGGGGAGAAAGGTCAGAGAATCCCATTGACTCAGATAAACACTGGTCCTGGGGATAGACTGGGGGGAAAGGTCAGAGAGAGTCCCATTGACTCAGATACACACTGGTCCTGGGTGATAGAGTGGGCAGAAATGTAAGAGAGAGTCCCATTGACTCAGATAAACACTGGTCCTGGGGATAGACTGGGGAGAAAGGTCAGAGAGGCCCATTGACTCAGATACACACTGGTCCTGGGGATAGACGAGGGAGAAAGGTCAGAGAGAGTCCCATTGACTCAGATAAACACTGGTCCTGGGGATAGACTGGGGAGAATTGTCGGAGTGTCCCATTGACTCAGATACACACTGGTCCTGGGGATAGACTGGGGAGAAAGGTCAGAGGGGTCCATTGACTCAGGTACACACTGGTCCTGTGGATAGACTGGGGAGTAAGATCAGAGAGAGTCCCATTGACTCAGATGCATATTGGTCCTGGGAATAGACTGGGGAGAAAGTTCAGAAAGAGTCCCATTGACTCAGATAAAAACTGGCCCTGGGGATAGACTCGGGAGAAAGGTCAGAGAGAGCCCCATTGACTCAGATAAAAACTGGTCCTGGGGATAGACTGGGGAGAAAGGTCAGAGAGTCCCATTGACTCAGATACACACTGGTCCTGGGGGACTGGGGAGAAATGTCAGAGAGAGTCCCATTGACTCAGATACACACTGGTCCTGGGGATAGACTGGGGAGAAAGGTCAGAGAGAGTACCATTGAATAAGATACACACTGGACCTGGGGATAGACTGGGGAGAAAGGTCAGAGAGAGTCCCATTGACTCAGATACACACTTGTGCTGGCGATAGACTGGGGAGAAAGGTCAGAGAGTCCCATTGACTCAGATACAAACTGGTCCTGGGGATAGACTGGGGAGAAAGGTCAGAGAGAGTCCCATTGACTCAGATACACACTGGTCCTGGGGATAGATTGTGGAGAAAGGTCAGAGAGTCCCATTGACTCAGATACACACTGGTCCTGGGGGACTGTGGAGAAAGGTCAGAGAGAGTCCCATTGACTCAGATGGACACTGGTCCTGGGGATTGACTGTGGAGAAAGGTCAGAGAGTATCCCATTGACTCAGATAAACACTGGTCCTGGGGATAGACTGGAGAGAAAGATCAGTGACAGTCCCATTGACTCAGATACACACTGGTCCTGGGGGTCAGGGGAGAAAGGACAGAGAGAGTCCCATTTACTCAGATACACACTGGTCCAAATGGATAGACTGGGGAGAAAGGTCAGAGAGTCCCTTTGACTCAGATACACACTGGTCCTGGGGATCGACTGGGGAGAAAATTAGAGAGAGTCCCATTGACTCAGATACACACTGGTCCTGTGGGACTGGGGAGAAAGGTCAGAAAGAATCCCATTGACTCAGATAAACACTGGTCCTGGGGGACTGGGGAGAAAGTTCAGAGAGAGTCCCATTGACTCAGATACACACTGGTCCTGGGGGACTGGGGAGAAAGGTCAGAGAGCGTCCCATTGACTCAGATTCACACATGTCCTGGGGATAGACTGGGGAAAAAGGTCAGAGAATCCCATTGACACAGATAAACACTGATCCTGGGGATAGACTGGGGGGAAAGGTCAGAGAGAGTCCCATTGTCTCAGATACAAACTGGTCCTGGGTGATAGAGTGGGCAGAAATGTAAGAGAGAGTCCCATTGACTCAGATAAACACTGGTCCTGGGGATAGACTGGGGAGAAAGGTCAGAGAGGCCCATTGACTCAGATACACACTGGTCCTGGGGATAGACGAGGGAGAAAGGTCAGAGAGAGTCCCATTGACTCAGATAAACACTGGTCCTGGGGATAGACTGGGGAGAATTGTCGGAGTGTCCCATTGACTCAGATACACACTGGTCCTGGGGATAGACTGGGGAGAAAGGTCAGAGGGGTCCATTGACTCAGGTACACACTGGTCCTGTGGATAGACTGGGGAGTAAGATCAGAGAGAGTCCCATTGACTCAGATGCATATTGGTCCTGGGAATAGACTGGGGAGAAAGTTCAGAAAGAGTCCCATTGACTCAGATAAAAACTGGCCCTGGGGATAGACTCGGGAGAAAGGTCAGAGAGAGCCCCATTGACTCAGATAAAAACTGGTCCTGGGGATAGACTGGGGAGAAAGGTCAGAGAGTCCCATTGACTCAGATACACACTGGTCCTGGGGGTCTGGGGAGAAATGTCAGAGAGAGTCCCATTGAATAAGATACACACTGGTCCTGGGGATAGACTGGGGAGAAAGGTCAGAGAGAGTCCCATTGACTCAGATACACACTTGTGCTGGCGATAGACTGGGGAGAAAGGTCAGAGAGTCCCATTGACTCAGATACAAACTGGTCCTGGGGATAGACTGGGGAGAAAGGTCAGAGAGAGTCCCATTGACTCAGATACACACTGGTCCTGGGGATAGATTGTGGAGAAAGGTCAGAGAGTCCCATTGACTCAGATACACACTGGTCCTGGGGGACTGTGGAGAAAGGTCAGAGAGAGTCCCATTGACTCAGATGGACACTGGTCCTGGGGATTGACTGTGGAGAAAGGTCAGAGAGTATCCCATTGACTCAGATAAACACTGGTCCTGGGGATAGACTGGAGAGAAAGATCAGTGACAGTCCCATTGACTCAGATACACACTGGTCCTGGGGGTCAGGGGAGAAAGGACAGAGAGAGTCCCATTTACTCAGATACACACTGGTCCAAATGGATAGACTGGGGAGAAAGGTCAGAGAGTCCCTTTGACTCAGATACACACTGGTCCTGGGGATCGACTGGGGAGAAAATTAGAGAGAGTCCCATTGACTCAGATACACACTGGTCCTGTGGGACTGGGGAGAAAGGTCAGAAAGAATCCCATTGACTCAGATAAACACTGGTCCTGGGGGACTGGGGAGAAAGTTCAGAGAGAGTCCCATTGACTCAGATACACACTGGTCCTGGGGGACTGGGGAGAAAGGTCAGAGAGCGTCCCATTGACTCAGATTCACACATGTCCTGGGGATAGACTGGGGAAAAAGGTCAGAGAATCCCATTGACACAGATAAACACTGATCCTGGGGATAGACTGGGGGGAAAGGTCAGAGAGAGTCCCATTGTCTCAGATACAAACTGGTCCTGGGGATAGACTGGGGAGAAAGGTCAGAGAGGCCCATTGACTCAGATACACACTGGTCCTGGGGATAGACGAGGGAGAAAGGTCAGAGAGAGTCCCATTGACTCAGATAAACACTGGTCCTGGGGATAGACTGGGGAGAATTGTCGGAGTGTCCCATTGACTCAGATACACACTGGTCCTGGGGATAGACTGGGGAGAAAGGTCAGAGGGGTCCATTGACTCAGGTACACACTGGTCCTGTGGATAGACTGGGGAGTAAGATCAGAGAGAGTCCCATTGACTCAGATGCATATTGGTCCTGGGAATAGACTGGGGAGAAAGTTCAGAAAGAGTCCCATTGACTCAGATAAAAACTGGCCCTGGGGATAGACTCGGGAGAAAGGTCAGAGAGAGCCCCATTGACTCAGATAAAAACTGGTCCTGGGGATAGACTGGGGAGAAAGGTCAGAGAGTCCCATTGACTCAGATACACACTGGTCCTGGGGGTCTGGGGAGAAATGTCAGAGAGAGTCCCATTGACTCAGATACACACTGGTCCTGGGGATAGACTGGGGAGAAAGGTCAGAGAGAGTACCATTGAATAAGATACACACTGGTCCTGGGGATAGACTGGGGAGAAAGGTCAGAGAGAGTCCCATTGACTCAGATACACACTTGTGCTGGCGATAGACTGGGGAGAAAGGTCAGAGAGTCCCATTGACTCAGATACAAACTGGTCCTGGGGATAGACTGGGGAGAAAGGTCAGAGAGAGTCCCATTGACTCAGATACACACTGGTCCTGGGGATAGATTGTGGAGAAAGGTCAGAGAGTCCCATTGACTCAGATACACACTGGTCCTGGGGGACTGTGGAGAAAGGTCAGAGAGAGTCCCATTGACTCAGATGGACACTGGTCCTGGGGATTGACTGTGGAGAAAGGTCAGAGAGTATCCCATTGACTCAGATAAACACTGGTCCTGGGGATAGACTGGAGAGAAAGATCAGTGACAGTCCCATTGACTCAGATACACACTGGTCCTGGGGGTCAGGGGAGAAAGGACAGAGAGAGTCCCATTTACTCAGATACACACTGGTCCAAATGGATAGACTGGGGAGAAAGGTCAGAGAGTCCCTTTGACTCAGATACACACTGGTCCTGGGGATCGACTGGGGAGAAAATTAGAGAGAGTCCCATTGACTCAGATACACACTGGTCCTGTGGGACTGGGGAGAAAGGTCAGAAAGAATCCCATTGACTCAGATAAACACTGGTCCTGGGGGACTGGGGAGAAAGTTCAGAGAGAGTCCCATTGACTCAGATACACACTGGTCCTGGGGGACTGGGGAGAAAGGTCAGAGAGCGTCCCATTGACTCAGATTCACACATGTCCTGGGGATAGACTGGGGAAAAAGGTCAGAGAATCCCATTGACACAGATAAACACTGATCCTGGGGATAGACTGGGGGGAAAGGTCAGAGAGAGTCCCATTGTCTCAGATACAAACTGGTCCTGGGGATATACTGGGGAGAAAGGTCAGAGAGTCCCATTGACTCAGATTCACACTGGTCCTGGGGAGAGACTGGGGAGAAATGTCAGAGAGAGTCCCAGTGACTCAGATACACATTGGTCCTGGGGGACTGGGGAAAAAGATCAGAGAGAGTCCCATTGACTCAGATACACACTGGTCATGGGGGACTGGGGAGAAAGGTCAGAGAGAGTTTCATTGACTCATATACACACTGGTCCTGGGGAAAGACTGGGGATAAAGGTCAGAGAGAGTCCCATTGACTCAGATGCACACTGGTCCTGGGGATACACTGGGGAGAAATGTCAGGGAGAGTTCCATAGACTCAGATACACACTGGTCCTGGGGATAGACTGGGGAGAAAGGTCAGAGAGAGTCCCATTGACTCAGTTACACACTGGTCCTGGGGGACTGGGGAGAAAGGTCAGAGAGCGTCCCATTGACTCAGATACACACTTGTCCTGGGGTTAGACTGGGGAGAAAGGTCAGAGAGAGTCCCATTGACTCAGATACACACTGGTCCTGGGGATAGACTGGGGAGAATGGTCAGAGAGAGTCCCATTGACTCACATACACACTGGTCCTGGGGGTCTGGGGAGAAAGGTCAGGGCGAGTTCCATTGACTCAGATACACACTGGTCCTGGGGGATAGATTGGGGCGAAAGGTCAGAGAGAGTCCCATTGATTCAGATAAACACTGGTCCTGGGGATAGACTAGGGAGAAAGGTCAGAGAATCCCGTTGACTCAGATACACACTGGTCCTGGGGATAGACTGGGGAGAAAGGTCAGAGAGAGTCCCATTGACTCAGATAAATACTGGTCCTGGTGATAGACTGGGGAGAAATGTCAGAGTCCCATTGACACAGATGCACATTGGTCCTGGGATAGACTGGGGAGAAAGGTCAGAGAGAGTCCCATTGACTCAGATACACACTGGTCCTGGGGGTCTGGGGAGAAAGGTCAGAGAGATCCCATTGACTCATATACACACTGGTCCTAGGAGATAGACTGGGGATAAAGGTCAGAGAGAGTCCCATTGACTCAGATAAACATTGGTCCTGGAGATAGACTGGGGAGAAAGGTCAGAGAGAGTCCCATTGACTCAGATGCACACTGGTCCTGGGGATAGACTGGGGAGAAAGGTCAGAGATAATCCCATTGACTCAGATGCACACTGGTCCTGGAGGTCTGGGGAGAAAGGTCAGAGAGAGTCCCATTGACTCAGATGCACACTGGTCCTAGGGGATAGACTGGGGAGAAAGATCAGAGAGAGTCCCATTGACTCAGATACACACTGGTCCTGGCGATAGACTGTGGAGAAAGGTCAGAGAGAGTCCAATTGACTCAGATACACACTGGTCCTGGGGGATAGACTGGGGAGAAAGGGCAGAGAGAGACCAATTGACTCAGATACACACTGGTCCTGGGGGATACAATGGGGAGAAAGGTCAGATGGAGTCCCATTGACTCAGATAAAAACTGGTCCTGGGGATAGACTGGGGAGAAAGGTCAGAGAGTCCCATTGACTCAGATACACACTGGTCCTGGGGGTCTGGGGAGAAAGGTCAGAGAGATCCCATTGACTCATATACACACTGGTCCTAGGAGATAGACTGGGGAGAAAGATCAGAGAGAGTCCCATTGACTCAGATACACACTGGTCCTGGGTATAGACTGTGGAGAAAGGCCAGAGAGAGTCCCATTGACTCAGGTACACACTTGTCCTGGGGATTGACTGCGGAGAAATGTCAGAGAGAATCCGATTGACTCAGATAAACACTGGTCCTGGGGATAGACAGGGGAGAATTGTCGGAGTGTCCCATTGACTCAGATACACACTGGTCCTGGGGATAGACTGGGGAGAAATGTCAGAGAGAGTCCCATTGTCTCAGATAAACACTGGTCCTGGGGATAGACTGTGGAGAAAGGTCAGAGAGAGTCCCATTGACTCAGATGCACACTGGTCCTGGGGATAGACTGGGGAGAAAGGTCAGAGAGAGTCCCATTGACGCAGATACACACTGGTCCTGGGTGATAGAGTGGGCAGAAATGTAAGAGAGAGTGCCATTGACTCAGATAAACACTGGTCCTGGGGATAGACTGGGGAGAAAGGTCAGAGAGTGTCCCATTGACTCAGATAAACACTGGCCCTGGGGATAGACTCGGGAGAAAGGTCAGAGAGAGCCACATTGACTCAGATAAAAACTGGTCCTGGGGATTGACTGGGGAGAAAGGTCAGAGAGTCCCATTGACTCAGATACACACTGGTCCTGGGGGTCTGGGGAGAAAGGTCAGAGAGAGTCCCATTGACTCAGATACACACTGGTCCTGGGGATAGACTGGGGAGAAAGGTCAGAGAGAGTCCCATTGACTCAGATACACACTGGTCCTGGGGATAGACTGGGGAGAAAGGTCGGAGAGAGTCCCATTGACTCAGATACACACTTGTCCTGGCGATAGACTGGGGAGAAAGGTCAGAGAGTCCCATTGACTCCGATACAAACTGGTCCTGGGGATAGACTGGGGAGAAAGGTCAGAGAGAGTCCCATTGACTCAGATACACACTGGTCCTGGGGATAGACTGTGGAGAAAGATCAGAGGGTTCCATTGACTCAGGGACACACTGGTCCTGTGGATAGACTGGGGAGAAAGATCAGAGAGAGTCCCATTGACTCAGATGCACATTGGTCCTGGGAATAGACTGGGGAGATAGGTCAGAGAGAGTCCCATTGACTCAGATAAACACTGGTCCTGGGGATAGACTCGGGAGAAATGTCAGAGAGAGTCCAATTGACTCAGATTCACACTGGTCCTGGGGGATAGACTGGGGAGAAAGGTCAGAGAGAGCCCCATTGACTCAGATAAAAACTGGTCCTGGGGATAGACTGGGGAGAAAGATCAGAGAGTCCCATTGACTCAGATACACACTGGTCCTGGGGGTCTGGGGAGAAAGGTCAGAGAGAGTCCCATTGACTCAGATACACACTGGTCCTGGGGATAGACAGGGGAGAAAGGTCAGAGAGAGTCCCATTGACTCCGATACACACTGGTCCTGGGGATAGACTGGGGAGAAAGGTCAGAGAGAGTCCCATTGACTCAGACACACACTTGTCCTGGCGATAGACTGGGGAGAAAGGTCAGAGAGTGCCATTGACTCAGATACAAACTGGTCCTGGGGATAGACTGTGGAGAAAGGTCAGAGAGTCCCATTGACTCAGATACACACTGGTCCTGGGGGACTGTGGAGAAAGGTCAGCGAGAGTCCCATTGACTCAGATGGACACTGGTCCTGGGGATTGACTGTGGAGAAAGGTCAGAGAGTATCCCATTGACTCAGATAAACACTGGTCCTGGGGATAGACTGGAGAGAAAGGTCAGTGAGAGTCCCATTGACTCAGATACACACTGGTCCTGGGGCTCTGGGGAGAAAGGTCAGAGAGAGTCCCATTGACTCAGATACACACTGGTCCAAGGGGATAGACTGGGGAGAAAGGTCAGAGAGTCCCTTTGACTCAGATACGCACTGGTCCTGGGGAGAGACTGGGGAGAAAGATCAGAGAGAGTCCCATTGACTCAGATACACACTGGTCCTGGGGGACTGGGGAGAAGGTCAGCGAGAATCCCATTGATTCAGATAAACACTGTTCCTGGGGGACTGGGGAGAAAGTTCAGAGAGAGTCCCATTGACTCAGATACACACTGGTCCTGGGGGACTGGGGAGAAAGGTCAGAGAGCGTCCCATTGACTCAGATTCACACATGTCCTGGGGATAGACTGCGGAGAAAGGTCAGAGAATCCCATTGACTCAGATAAACACTGGTCCTGGGGATAGACTGGGGGGAAAGATCAGAGAGAGTCCCATTGACTCAGATACACACTGGTCCTGGGTGATAGAGTGGGCAGAAATGTAAGAGAGAGTCCCATTGACTCAGATAAACACTGGTCCTGGGGATAGACTGGGGAGAAAGGTCAGAGAGGCCCATTGACTCAGATACACACTGGTCCTGGGGATAGACGAGGGAGAAAGGTCAGAGAGAGTCCCATTGACTCAGATAAACACTGGTCCTGGGGATAGACTGGGGAGAATTGTCGGAGTGTCCCATTGACTCAGATACACACTGGTCCTGGGGATAGACTGGGGAGAAAGGTCAGAGGGGTCCATTGACTCAGGTACACACTGGTCCTGTGGATAGACTGGGGAGTAAGATCAGAGAGAGTCCCATTGACTCAGATGCATATTGGTCCTGGGAATAGACTGGGGAGAAAGTTCAGAAAGAGTCCCATTGACTCAGATAAAAACTGGCCCTGGGGATAGACTCGGGAGAAAGGTCAGAGAGAGCCCCATTGACTCAGATAAAAACTGGTCCTGGGGATAGACTGGGGAGAAAGGTCAGAGAGTCCCATTGACTCAGATACACACTGGTCCTGGGGGTCTGGGGAGAAAGGTCAGAGAGAGTCCCATTGACTCAGATACACACTGGTCCTGGGGATAGACTGGGGAGAAAGGTCAGAGAGAGTCCCATTGAATAAGATACACACTGGTCCTGGGGATAGATTGGGGAGAAAGGTCAGAGAGAGTCCCATTGACTCAGATACACACTTGTGCTGGCGATAGACTGGGGAGAAAGGTCAGAGAGTCCCATTGACTCAGATACAAACTGGTCCTGGGGATAGACTGGGGAGAAAGGTCAGAGAGAGTCCCATTGACTCAGATACACACTGGTCCTGGGGATAGACTGTGGAGAAAGGTCAGAGAGTCCCATTGACTCAGATACACACTGGTCCTGGGGGACTGTGGAGAAAGGTCAGAGAGAGTCCCATTGACTCAGATGGACACTGGTCCTGGGGATTGACTGTGGAGAAAGGTCAGAGAGTATCCCATTGACTCAGATAAAAACTGGTCCTGGGGATAGACTGGGGAGAAAGGTCAGAGAGTCCCATTGACTCAGATACACACTGGTCCTGGGGGTCTGGGGAGAAAGGTCAGAGAGAGTCCCATTGACTCAGATACACACTGGTCCTGGGGATAGACTGGGGAGAAAGGTCAGAGAGAGTCCCATTGAATAAGATACACACTGGTCCTGGGGATAGACTGGGGAGAAAGGTCAGAGAGAGTCCCATTGACTCAGATACACACTTGTGCTGGCGATAGACTGGGGAGAAAAGTCAGAGAGAGTCCCATTGACTCAGATACAAACTGGTCCTGGGGATAGACTGGGGAGAAAGCTCAGAGAGAGTCCCATTGACTCAGATACACACTGGTCCTGGGGATAGACTGTGGAGAAAGGTCAGAGAGTCCCATTGACTCAGATACACACTGGTCCTGGGGGACTGTGGAGAAAGGTCAGAGAGAGTCCCATTGACTCAGATGGACACTGGTCCTGGGGATTGACTGTGGAGAAAGGTCAGAGAGTATCCCATTGACTCAGATAAACACTGGTGCTGGGGATAGACTGGAGAGAAAGATCAGTGAGTGTCCCATTGACTCAGATACACACTGGTCCTGGGGGTCAGGGGAGAAAGGACAGAGAGAGTCCCATTGACTCAGATACACACTGGTCCAAATGGATAGACTGGGGAGAAAGGTCAGAGAGTCCCTTTGACTCAGATACACACTGGTCCTGGGGATCGACTGGGGAGAAAATTTGAGAGAGTCCCATTGACTCAGATACACACTGGTCCTGTGGGACTGGGGAGAAAGGTCAGAAAGAATCCCATTGACTCAGATAAACACTGGTCCTGGGGGACTGGGGAGAAAGTTCAGAGAGAGTCCCATTGACTCAGATACACACTGGTCCTGGGGGACTGGGGAGAAAGGTCAGAGAGCGTCCCATTGACTCAGATTCACACATGTCCTGGGGATAGACTGGGGAGAAAGGTCAGAGAATCCCATTGACACAGATAAACACTGATCCTGGGGATAGACTGGGGGGAAAGGTCAGAGAGTCCCATTGACTCAGATTCACACTGGTCCTGGGGAGAGATTGGGGAGAAATGTCAGAGAGAGTCCCAGTGACTCAGATAAACATTGGTCCTGGGGGACTGGGGAAAAAGATCAGAGAGAGTCCCATTGACTCAGATACGCACTGGTCATGGGGGACTGGGGAGAAAGGTCAGAGAGGATTCCATTGACTCATATACACACTGGTCCTGGGGAAAGACTGGGGAGAAAGGTCAGAGAGAGTCCCATTGACTCAGATGCACACTGGTCCTGGGGATAGACTGGGGAGAAATGTCAGGGAGAGTTCCATTGACTCAGATACACACTGGTCCTGGGGATAGACTGGGGAGAAAGGTCAGAGAGAGTCCCATTGACTCAGTTACACACTGGTCCTGGGGGACTGGGGAGAAAGGTCAGAGAGCGTCCCATTGACTCAGATACACACTTGTCCTGGGGTTAGACTGGGGAGAAAGGTCAGAGAGAGTCCCATTGACTCAGATACACACTGGTCCTGGGGATAGACTGGGGAGAATGGTCAGAGAGAGTCCCATTGACTCACATACACACTGGTCCTGGGGGTCTGGGGAGAAAGGTCAGGGCGAGTTCCATTGACTCAGATACACACTGGTCCTGGGGATAGACTGGAGAGAAAAATCAGAGAGTGTCCCATTGACTCACATACACACTGGTCCTGGGGGACTGGGGAGAAAGGTCAGAGAGTCCCATTGACTCAGATACACACTGGTCCTGGGGATAGACTGGGGAGAAAGTTCAGAGAGAGTCCCATTGACTCAGATACACACTGGTCCTGGGGATAGACTGGGGAGAAAGGTCAGAGAGTCCCATTGACTCAGATACACACTGGTCCTGGGAGACTGGGGAGAAAGGTCAGAGAGAGTACCATTGACTCAGATAGACACTGGTCCTGGCGATAGATTGTGGAGAAAGGTCAGAGAGAGTCCCATTTACTCAGATAAACCCTGGTTCTGGGGAAAGACTGGTGAGAAACGTCAGAGAGAGTCCCATTGACTCAGATACAAACTGGTCCTGGGGGTCTAGTGAGAAAGGTCAGAGAGAGTCCCATTGACTCAGATAAATACTGGTCCTGGGGGTAGACTGGGGAGAAAGGTCAGGGAGAGTCCCATTGACTCAGATACACACTGGTCCTGGAGGTCTGGGGAGAAAGATCAGAGAGACTCCCATTGACTCAGATACACACTGGTTCAGGGGGTCTGGCGAGAAACGTCAGTGAGAGTCCCATTGAGTCAGATACACACTGGTCCTGGGGGATAGACTGGGGAGAAAGGTCAGAGAGAGTCCCATTGACTCAGCTACACACTGGTCCTGGGGATAGACTGGGGAGCAAGGTCAGAGAGAGTCCCATTGACTCAGAAAAACACTGGTCTGGGGATAGACTGGGGAGAAATGTCAGAGAGAGTTCCATTGACTCAGATACACACTGGTCCTGGGGATAGACTGGGGAGAAAGGTCAGAGAGAGTCCCATTGACTCAGATAAATATTGGTCCTGGAGATAGACTGGGGAGAAAGGTCAGAGAGAGTCCCATTGACTCAGATGCACACTGGTCCTGGGGATAGACTGGGGAGAAAGGTCAGAGATAATCCCATTGACTCAGATACACACTGGTCCTGGGGGATAGACTGGGGAGAAAGGTCAGAGAGAGCCCCATTGACTCAGATAAAAACTGGTCCTGGGGATAGACTGGGGAGAAAGGTCAGAGAGTCCCATTGACTCAGAAACACACTGGTCCTGGGGGTCTGGGGAGAAAGGTCAGAGGAAGTCCCATTGACTCAGATACAATCTGGTCCTGGGGATAGACTGGGGAGAAAGGTCAGAGAGAGTCCCATTGACTCAGATACACACTGGACCTGGGGATAGACTGTGGAGAAAGGTCAGAGAGTCCCATTGACTCAGATACACACTGGTCTTGGGGGACTGTGGAGAAAGGTCAGAGAGAGTCCCATTGACTCAGATGGACACTGGTCCTGGGGATTGACTGTGGAGAAAGGTCGGAGAGTATCCCATTGACTCAGATAAACACTGGTCCTGGGGATAGACTGGAGAGAAAGGTCAGTGAGAGTCCCATTGACTCAGATACACACTGGTCCTGGGGGTCTGGGGAGAAAGGACAGAGAGAGTCCCATTGACTCAGATACACACTGGTCGTGGGGGTCTGGGGAGAAAGATCAGAGAGAGTCCATTTGACTCAGATACACACTGGTTCAGGGGGTCTGGGGAGAAAGGTCAGAGAGAGTCCCATTGAGTCAGATACACACTGGCCCTGGGGGATAGACTGTGGAGAAAGGTCAGAGAGAGTCCCATTGACTCAGATACACACTGGTCCTGGGGATAGACTGGGGAGCAAGGTCAGAGAGAGTCCCATTGACTCAGAAAAACACTGGTCTGGGGATAGACAGGGGAGAAAGGTCAGAGAGAGTCCCATTGACTCAGATAAACACTGGTCCTGGGGGACTGGGGAGAAAGATCAGAGAGAGTCCCATTGAGTCAGATACACACTGGTCCTGGGGGACTGGGGAGAAAGGTCAGAGAGCGTCCCATTGACTCAGATTCACACATGTCCTGGGGATAGACTGGGGAGAAAGGTCTGAGAATCCCATTGACTCTGATAAACACTGATCCTGGGGATAGACTGGGGGGAAAGGTCAGAGAGAGTCCCATTGACTCAGATACAAACTGGTCCTGGGGATAGACTGGGGAGAAAGGTCACAGAGTCCCATTGACTCAGATTCACACTGGTCCTGGGGATAGACTGGGGAGAAATGTCAGAGAGAGTCCCAGTGACTCAGATACACACTGGTCCTGGGGGAATGGGGAAAAAGATCAGAGAGAGTCCCATTGACTCAGATACACACTGGTCCTGGGGGACTGGGGAGAAAGGTCAGAGAGAGTTCCTTTGACTCATATACACACTGGTCCTGGGGAAAGACTGGGGAGAAAGGTCAGAGAGAGTCCCATTGATTCAGATGCACACTGGTCCTGGGGATAGACTGGGGAGAAATGTCAGGGAGAGTTCCATTGACTCAGATACACACTGGTCCTGGGGATAGACTTGGCAGAAAGATCAGAGAGTGTCCCATTGACTCAGATACACACTGGTCCTTGGGGACTGGGGAGAAAGGTCAGAGAGCGTCCCATTGACTCAGATACACACTTGTCCTGGGGTTAGACTGGGGAGAAAAGTCAGAGAGAGTCCCATTGACTCAGATACACACTGGTCCTGGGGATAGACTGGGGAGAATGGTCAGAGAGAGTCCCATTGAATCACATACACACTGGTCCTGGGCATCTGGGGAGAAAGGTCAGGGAGAGTTCCATTGACTCAGATACACACTGGTCCTGGGGATAGACTGGAGAGAAAGATCAGAGAGTGTCCCATTGACTCACATACACACTGGTCCTGGGGGACTGGGGAGAAAGGTCAGAGAGTCCCATTGACTCAGATACACACTGGTCCTGGGGATAGACTGGGGAGAAAGGTCAGAGAGATTCCCACTGACTCAGATACACACTGGTCCTGGGGATAGACTGGGGAGAAAGGTCAGAGAGTCCCATTGACTCAGATACACACTGGTCCTGGGAGACTGGGGAGAAAGGTCAGAGAGAGTACCATTGACTCAGATAGACACTGGTCCTGGCGATAGATTGTGGAGAAAGGTCAGAGAGAGTCCCATTGACTCAGATAAACCCTGGTTCTGGGGAAAGACTGGGGAGAAACTTCAGAGAGAGTCCCATTGACTCAGATACAAACTGGTCCTGGGGGTCTGGTGAGAAAGGTCAGAGAGAGTCCCATTGACTCAGATAAACACTGGTCCTGGGTGTAGACTGGGGAGAAAGGTCAGGGAGAGTCCCATTGACTCAGATACACACTGGTCCTGGGGGTCTGGGGAGAAAGATCAGAGAGACTCCCATTGACTCAGATACACACTGGTTCAGGGGGTCTGGGGAGAAACGTCAGAGAGAGTCCCATTGACTCAGATAAATATTGGCCCTGGAGATAGACTGGGGAGAAAGGTCAGAGAGAGTCCCATTGACTCAGATGCACACTGGTCCTGGGGATAGACTGGGGAGAAAGGTCAGAGATAATCCCATTGACTCAGATACACACTGGTCCTGGGGGATAGACTGGGGAGAAAGGTCAGAGAGAGCCACATTGACTCAGATAAAAACTGGTCCTGGGGATAGACTGGGGAGAAAGGTCAGAGAGTCCCTTTTGACTCAGAAACACACTGGTCCTTGGGGTCTGGGGAGAAAGGTCAGAGGAAGTCCCATTGACTCAGATACACACTGGTCCTGGGGATAGACTGGGGAGAAAGGTCAGAGAGAGTCCCATTGACTCAGATACACACTGGTCCTGGGGATAGACTGGGGAGAAAGGTCAGAGAGAGTCCCATTGACTCAGATACACACTTGTCCTGGCGATAGACTGGGGAGAAAGGTCAGAGAGTCCCATTGACTCAGATACAAACTGGTACTGGGGATAGACTGGGGAGAAAGGTCAGAGAGAGTCCCATTGACTTAGATACACACTGGTCTTGGGGGACTGTGGAGAAAGGTCAGAGAGAGTCCCATTGCCTCAGATGGACACTGGTCCTGGGGATAGACTGGAGAGAAAGGTCAGTGAGAGTCCCATTGACTCAGATACACACTGATCCTGGGGGTCTGGGGAGAAAGGACAGAGAGAGTCCCATTGACTCAGATACACACTGGTCGTGGGGGTCTGGGGAGAAAGATCAGAGAGAGTCCCATTGACTCAGACACACACTGGTTCAGGGGGTCTGGGGAGAAAGGTCAGAGAGAGTCCCATTGAGTCAGATACACACTGGTCCTGGGGGATAGACTGGGGAGAAATTTCAGAGAGAGTCCCATTGACTCAGATACACACTGGTCCTGGGGATAGACTGGGGAGCAAGGTCAGAGAGAGTCCCATTGACTCAGAAAAACACTGGTCTGGGGATAGACTGGGGAGAAATATCAGAGAGAGTTCCATTGACGCAGATACACACTGGTCCTGGGGATAGATTGGGGAGAAAGGTCAGAGAGAGTCCCATTGACTCAGATAAACACTGGTCCTGGGGATAGACTGGGGAGAAAGGTCAGAGAGAGTCCCATTGACTCAGATAAACACTGGTCCTGGGGGACTGGGGAGAAAGTTCAGAGAGAGTCCCATTGAGTCAGATACACACTGGTCCTGGGGGACTGGGGAGAAAGGTCAGAGAGCGTCCCATTGACTCAGATTCACACATGTCCTGGGGATAGACTGGGGAGAAAGGTCTGAGAATCCTATTGACTCAGATAAACACTGATCCTGGGGATAGACTGGAGGGAAATGTCAGAGAGAGTCCCATTGACTCAGATACAAACTGGTCCTGGGGATAGACTGGGGAGAAAGGTCAGAGGGTCCCATTGACTCAGATTCACACTGGTCCTGGGGATAGACTGGTGAGAAATGTCAGAGAGAGTCCCAGTGACTCAGATACACACTGGTCCTTGGGGAATGGGGAAAAAGATCAGAGAGAGTCCCATTGACTCAGATACACACTGGTCCTGGGGGACTGGGGAGAAAGGTCAGAGAGAGTTCCATTGAATCATATACAAACTGGTCCTGGGGAAAGACTGGGGAGAAAGGTCAGAGAGAGTCCCATTGACTCAGATGCACACTGGTCCTGGGGATAGACTGGGGAGAAATGTCAGGGAGAGTTCCATTTACTCAGATACACACTGGTCCTGGGGATAGACTTGGCAGAAAGATCAGAGAGTGTCCCATTGACTCAGATACACACTGGTCCTGGGGGACTGGGGAGAAAAGTCAGAGAGCGCCCCATTGACTCAGATACACACTGGTCCTGGGGGTCTGGGGAGAAAGGTCAGGGAGAGTTCCATTGACTCAGATACACGCTGGTCCTGGGGATATACTGGAGAGAAAAATCAGAGAGTGTCCCATTGACTCACATACACACTGGTCCTGGGGGACTGGGGAGAAACGTCAGAGAGTCCCATTGACTCAGATACACACTGGTCCTGGGGATAGACTGGGGAGAAAGGTCAGAGAGAGTCCCATTGACTCAGATACACACTGGTCCTGGGGATAGACTGGGGAGAAAGGTCAGAGAGTCCCATTGACTCAGATACACACTGTTCCTGGGGGACTGGGGAGAAAAGTCAGAGAGAGTACCATTGACACAGATAGACACTGGTCCTGGCGATAGATTTGTGGAATAAGGTCAGAGAGAGTCCCATTGACTCAGATAAACCCTGGTTCTTGGGAAAGACTGGGGAGAAACATCAGAGAGAGTCCCATTGACTCAGATACACACTGGTCCTGGGGGTCTGGTGAGAAAGGTCAGACAGAGTCCCATTGACTCAGATAAACACTGGTCCTGGGGGTATACTGGGGAGAAAGGTCAGGGAGAGTCCATTGACTCAGATACACACTGGTCCTGGGGGTCTGGGGAGAAAGGTCAGAGAGAGTCCCATTGAGTCAGATACACACTGGTCTTGGGGGACTGTGGAGAAAGGTCAGAGAGAGTCCCATTGCCTCATATGGACACTGGTCCTGGGGATAGACTGGAGAGAATGGTCAGTGAGAATCCCATTGACTCAGATACACACTGGTCCTGGGGGTCTGGGGAGAAAGGACAGAGAGAGTCCCATTGACTCAGATACATACTGGTCGTGGGGGTCTGGGGAGAAAGATCAGAGAGTGTCCCATTGACTCAGATACACACTGGTTCAGGGGGTCTGGGGAGAAAGGTCAGAGAGAGTCCCATTGAGTCAGATACACACTGGTCCTGGGGGATAGACTGGGGAGAAAGGTCAGAGAGAGTCCCATTGACTCAGATACACACTGGTCCTGGGGATAGACTGTGGAGCAAGGTCAGAGAGAGTCCCATTGACTCAGAAAAACACTGGTCTGGGGATAGACTGGGGAGAAATGTCAGAGAGAGTTCCATTGACGCAGATACACACTGGTCCTGGGGATAGATTGGGGAGAAAGGTCAGAGAGAGTCCCATTGACTCAGATAAACACTGGTCCTGGGGATAGACTGGGGAGAAAGGTCAGAGAGAGTCCCATTGATTCAGATACACACTGGTCCTGGGGGACTGGGGAGAAAGATCAGAGAGCGTCCCATTGACTCAGATTCACACATGTCCTGGGGATAGACTGGGGAGAAAGGTCTGAGAATCCCATTGACTCAGATAAACACTGATCCTGGGGATAGACTGGAGGGAAATGTCAGAGAGAGTCCCATTGACTCAGATACAAACTATTCCTGCGGATAGACTGGGGAGAAAGGTCAGAGAGTCCCATTGACTCAGATTCACACTGGTCCTGGGGATAGACTGGGGAGAAATGTCAGAGAGAGTCCCAGTGACTCAGATACACACTGGTCCTGGGGGAATGGGGAAAAAGATCAGAGTGAGTCCCATTGACTCAGATACACACTGGTCCTGGGGGACTGGGGAGAAAGGTCAGAGAGAGTTCCATTGAATCATATACAAACTGGTCCTGGGGAAAGACTGGGGAGAAAGGTCAGAGAGAGTCCCATTGACTCAGATGCACACTGGCCCTGGGGATAGACTGGGGAGAAATGTCAGGGAGAGTTCAATTGACTCAGATACACACTGGTCCTGGGGATAGACTTGGCAGAAAGATCAGAGAGTGTCCCATTGACTCAGATACACACTGGTCCTGGGGGACTGGGGAGAAAAGTCAGAGAGCGCCCCATTGACTCAGATACACACTTGTCCTGGGGTGAGACTGGGGAGAAAAGTCAGAGAGAGTCCCATTGACTCAGATACACACTGGTCCTGGGGATAGACTGGGGAGAATGGTCAGAGAGAGTCCCATTGACTCACATACACACTGGTCCTGGGGGTCTGGGGAGAAAGGTCAGGGAGAGTTCCATTGACTCAGATACGCGCTGGTCCTGGGGATAGACTGGAGAGAAAAATCAGAGAGTGTCCCATTGACTCACATACACACTGGTCCTGGGGGACTGGGGAGAAAGGTCAGAGAGTCCCATTGACTCAGATACACACTGGTCCTGGGGATAGATTTGTGGAATAAGGTCAGAGAGAGTCCCATTGACTCAGATAAACCCTGGTTCTTGGGAAAGACTGGGGAGAAACATCAGAGAGAGTCCCATTGACTCAGATACACACTGGTAATGGGGGTCTGGTGAGAAAGGTCAGACAGAGTCCCATTGACTCAGATAAACACTGGTCCTGGGGGTAGACTGGGGAGAAAGGTCAGGGAGAGTCCCATTGACTCAGATACACACTGGTCCTGGGGGTCTGGGGAGAAAGATTAGAGAGAGTCCCATTGACTCAGATACACACTGGTTCAGGGGGTCTGGGGAGAAAGGTCAGAGAGAGTCCCATTGAGTCAGATACACACTGGTCCTGGGGGATAGAATGGGGGGAAAGGTCAGAGAGAGTCCCATTGACTCAGATACACACTGGTCCTGGGGATAGACTGGGGAGAAAGGTCAGAGAGAGTCCCATTGACTCAGATAAACACTGGTCCTGGGGGACTGGGGAGAAAGTTCAGACAGAGTCCCATTGCGTCAGATACACACTGGTCCTGGGGGACTGGGGAGAAAGGTCTGAGAATCCCATTGACTCAGATAAACACTGATCCTGGGGATAGACTGGGGGGAAATGTCAGAGAGAGTCCCATTGACTCAGATACAAACTGGTCCTGGGGATAGACTGGGGAGAAAGGTCAGAGAGTCCCATTGACTCAGATTCACACTGGTCCTGGGGATAGACTGGGGAGAAATGTCAGAGAGAGTCCCAGTGACTCAGATACACACTGGTCCTGGGGGAATGGGGAAAAAGATCAGAGAGAGTCCCATTGACTCAGATACACACTGGTCCTGGGGTTAGACTGGGGAGAAAGGTCAGAGAGAGTCCCATTGACTCAGATACACACTGGTCCTGGGGATAGACTGGGGAGAATTGTCAGAGAGAGTCCCATTGACTCACATACACACTGGTCCTGGGGGTCTGGGGAGAAAGGTCAGGGAGAGTTCCATTGACTCAGATACACGCTGGTACTGGAGATAGACTGGAGAAAAAAATCAGAGAGTGTCCCATTGACTCACATACACACTGGTCCTGGGGGACTGGGGAGAAAGGTCAGAGAGTCCCATTGACTCAGATACACACTGGTCCTGGGGATAGACTGGGGAGAAAGGTCAGAGAGAGTCCCATTGACTCAGATACACGCTGGTCCTGGGGATAGACTGGGGAGAAAGGTCAGAGAGTCCCATTGACTCAGATACACTCTGGTCCTGGGGGACTGGGGAGAAAGGTCAGAGAGAGTACCATTGACACAGATAGACACTGGTTCTGGCGATAGATTGTGGAATAAGGTCAGAGAGCCCATTGACTCAGATAAACCCTGGTTCTTGGGAAAGACTGGGGAGAAACATCAGAGAGAGTCCCATTGACTCAGATACACACTGGTCCTGGGGGTCTGGTGAGAAAGGTCAGACAGAGTCCCATTGACTCAGATAAACACTGGTCCTGGGGGTAGACTGGGGAGAAAGGTCAAGGAGAGTCCCATTGACTCAGATACACACTGGTCCTGGGGGTCTGGGGAGAAAGATTAGAGAGAGTCCCATTGACTCAGATACACACTGGTTCAGGGGGTCTGGGGAGAAAGGTCAGAGAGAGTCCCATTGAGTCAGATACACACTGGACCTGGGGGATAGAATGGGGGGAAAGGTCAGAAAGAGTCCCATTGACTCAGAAAAACACTGGTCTGGGGATAGACTGGGGAGAAATGTCAGAGAGAGTTCCATTGACTCAGATTCACACTGGTCCTGGGGATAGATTGGGGAGAAAGGTCAGAGAGAGTCCCATTGACTCAGATAAACACTGGTCCTGGGGATAGACTGGGGAGAAAGGTCAGAGAGAGTACCATTGACTCAGATAAACATTGGTCCTGGAGATAGACTGGGTAGAAAGGTCTGAGAGAGTCCCATTGACTCAGATGCACACTGGTCCTGGGGGATAGACTGGGGAGAAAGGTCAGAGAGAGACCAATTCACTCAGATACACACTGGTCCTGGGGGATAGACTGGGGAGAAAGGTCAGAGAGAGTCCCATTGACTCAGATACAAACTATTCCTGGGGATAGACTGGGGAGAAAGGTCAGAGAGTCCCATTGACTCAGATTCACACTGGTCCTGGGGATAGACTGGGGAGAAATGTCAGAGAGAGTCCCAGTGACTCAGATACACACTGGTCCTGGGGGAATGGGGAAAAAGATCAGAGTGAGTCCCATTGACTCAGATACACACTGGTCCTGGGGGACTGGGGAGAAAGGTCAGAGAGAGTTCCATTGAATCATATACAAACTGGTCCTGGGGAAAGACTGGGGAGAAAGGTCAGAGAGAGTCCCATTGACTCAGATGCACACTGGCCCTGGGGATAGACTGGGGAGAAATGTCAGGGAGAGTTCCATTGACTCAGATACACACTGGTCCTGGGGATAGACTTGGCAGAAAGATCAGAGAGTGTCCCATTGACTCAGATACACACTGGTCCTGGGGGACTGGGGAGAAAAGTCAGAGAGCGCCCCATTGACTCAGATACACACTTGTCCTGGGGTGAGACTGGGGAGAAAAGTCAGAGAGAGTCCCATTGACTCAGATACACACTGGTCCTGGGGATAGACTGGGGAGAATGGTCAGAGAGAGTCCCATTGACTCACATACACACTGGTCCTGGGGGTCTGGGGAGAAAGGTCAGGGAGAGTTCCATTGACTCAGATACGCGCTGGTCCTGGGGATAGACTGGAGAGAAAAATCAGAGAGTGTCCCATTGACTCACATACACACTGGTCCTGGGGGACTGGGGAGAAAGGTCAGAGAGTCCCATTGACTCAGATACACACTGGTCCTGGGGATAGATTTGTGGAATAAGGTCAGAGAGAGTCCCATTGACTCAGATAAACCCTGGTTCTTGGGAAAGACTGGGGAGAAACATCAGAGAGAGTCCCATTGACTCAGATACACACTGGTAATGGGGGTCTGGTGAGAAAGGTCAGACAGTGTCCCATTGACTCAGATAAACACTGGTCCTGGGGGTAGACTGGGGAGAAAGGTCAGGGAGAGTCCCATTGACTCAGATACACACTGGTCCTGGGGGTCTGGGGAGAAAGATTAGAGAGAGTCCCATTGACTCAGATACACACTGGTTCAGGGGGTCTGGGGAGAAAGGTCAGAGAGAGTCCCATTGAGTCAGATACACACTGGTCCTGGGGGATAGAATGGGGGGAAAGGTCAGAGAGAGTCCCATTGACTCAGATACACACTGGTCCTGGGGATAGACTGGGGAGAAAGGTCAGAGAGAGTCCCATTGACTCAGATAAACACTGGTCCTGGGGGACTGGGGAGAAAGTTCAGACAGAGTCCCATTGAGTCAGATACACACTGGTCCTGGGGGACTGGGGAGAAAGGTCTGAGAATCCCATTGACTCAGATAAACACTGATCCTGGGGATAGACTGGGGGGAAATGTCAGAGAGAGTCCCATTGACTCAGATACAAACTGGTCCTGGGGATAGACTGGGGAGAAAGGTCAGAGAGTCCCATTGACTCAGATTCACACTGGTCCTGGGGATAGACTGGGGAGAAATGTCAGAGAGAGTCCCAGTGACTCAGATACACACTGGTCCTGGGGGAATGGGGAAAAAGATCAGAGAGAGTCCCATTGACTCAGATACACACTGGTCCTGGGGTTAGACTGGGGAGAAAGGTCAGAGAGAGTCCCATTGACTCAGATACACACTGGTCCTGGGGATAGACTGGGGAGAATTGTCAGAGAGAGTCCCATTGACTCACATACACACTGGTCCTGGGGGTCTGGGGAGAAAGGTCAGGGAGAGTTCCATTGACTCAGATACACGCTGGTACTGGAGATAGACTGGAGAAAAAAATCAGAGAGTGTCCCATTGACTCACATACACACTGGTCCTGGGGGACTGGGGAGAAAGGTCAGAGAGTCCCATTGACTCAGATACACACTGGTCCTGGGGATAGACTGGGGAGAAAGGTCAGAGAGAGTCCCATTGACTCAGATACACACTGGTCCTGGGGATAGACTGGGGAGAAAGGTCAGAGAGTCCCATTGACTCAGATACACTCTGGTCCTGGGGGACTGGGGAGAAAGGTCAGAGAGAGTACCATTGACACAGATAGACACTGGTTCTGGCGATAGATTGTGGAATAAGGTCAGAGAGCCCATTGACTCAGATAAACCCTGGTTCTTGGGAAAGACTGGGGAGAAACATCAGAGAGAGTCCCATTGACTCAGATACACACTGGTCCTGGGGGTCTGGTGAGAAAGGTCAGACAGAGTCCCATTGACTCAGATAAACACTGGTCCTGGGGGTAGACTGGGGAGAAAGGTCAAGGAGAGTCCCATTGACTCAGATACACACTGGTCCTGGGGGTCTGGGGAGAAAGATTAGAGAGAGTCCCATTGACTCAGATACACACTGGTTCAGGGGGTCTGGGGAGAAAGGTCAGAGAGAGTCCCATTGAGTCAGATACACACTGGTCCTGGGGGATAGAATGGGGGGAAAGGTCAGAAAGAGTCCCATTGACTCAGAAAAACACTGGTCTGGGGATAGACTGGGGAGAAATGTCAGAGAGAGTTCCATTGACTCAGATTCACACTGGTCCTGGGGATAGATTGGGGAGAAAGGTCAGAGAGAGTCCCATTGACTCAGATAAACACTGGTCCTGGGGATAGACTGGGGAGAAAGGTCAGAGAGAGTACCATTGACTCAGATAAACATTGGTCCTGGAGATAGACTGGGGAGAAAGGTCTGAGAGAGTCCCATTGACTCAGATGCACACTGGTCCTGGGGGATAGACTGGGGAGAAAGGTCAGAGAGAGACCAATTCACTCAGATACACACTGGTCCTGGGGGATAGACTGGGGAGAAAGGTCAGAGAGAGTCCCATTGACTCAGATAAAAACTGGTCCTGGGGATAGACTGGGGAGAAAGGTCAGAGAGTCCCATTGACTCAGATACGCACTGGTCCTGGGGGTCTGGGGAGAAAGGTCAGAGAGAGCCCCATTGACTCATATACACACTGGTCCTAGGGGTAGACTGGGGAGAAAGATCAGGGAGAGTCCCATTGACTCAGATACACACTGGTCCTGGGGATAGACTGGGGAGAAAGGTCAGAGAGAGTCCCATTGACGCAGATACACACTGTCCTGTATGATAGAGTGGGCAGAAATGTAAGAGAGAGTCCCATTGACTCAGATAAACACTGGTCCTGGGGATAGACTGGGGAGAAATGTCAGAGAGTCCCATTGACACAGATACACAATGGTCCTGGGGATAGACTAGGGAGAAAGGTCAGAGAGAGTCCCATTGACTCAGATAAACACTGCTCCTGGGGATAGACTGGGGAGAATTGTCGGAGTGTCCCATTGATTCAGATACACACTGGTCCTGGGGATAGACTGGGGAGAAAGGTAAGAGGGTTCCATTGACTCAGATTCACACTGGTCCTGGGGTATAGACTGGGGAGAAAGGTCAGAGAGAGCCCCATTGACTCAGATAAAAACTGGTCCTGGGGATAGAATGGGGAGAAAGGTCAGAGAGTCCCATTGACTCAGATACAAACTGGTCCTGGGGGTCTGGGGAGAAATGTCAGAGAGAGTCCCATTGACTCAGATACACACTGGTCCTGGGGATAGACTGGGGAGAAAGGTCAGAGAGAGTCCCATTGACTCAGATACACACTGGTCCTGGGGATAGACTGGGGAGAAAGGTCAGAGAGAGTCCCATTGACTCAGATACACACTTGTCCTGGCGATAGACTGGGGAGAAAGGTCAGAGAGTCCCATTGACTCAGATACAAACTGGTCCTGGGGATAGACTGGGGAGAAAGGTCAGAGAGAGTTCCATTGACTCAGATACACACTGGTCCTGGGGATAGATTGGGGAGAAAGGTCAGAGAAACATAGAAACATAGAAACATAGAAAATAGCTGCAGGAGTAGGCCATTCGGCCCTTCTAGCCTGCACCGCCATTCAATGAGTTCATGGCTGAACATTCAACTTCAGTACCCCATTCCTGCTTTCTCGCCATACCCCTTGATCCCCCTAGCAGTAAGGACCTCATCTAACTCCTTTTTGAATATATTTAGTGAATTGGCCTCAACAACTTTCTGTGGTAGAGAATTCCACAGGTTCACCACTCTCTGGGTGAAGAAGTTCCTCCGCATCTCGGTCCTAAATGGCTTACCCCTTATCGTTAGACTGTGACCCCTGGTTCTGGACTTCCCCAACATTGGGAACATTCTTCCTGCATCTAACCTGTCTAACCCTGTCAGAATTTTATATGTTTCTATGAGGTCCCCTGTCATTCTTCTGAACTCCAGTGAATACAAGCCCAGTTGATCCAGTCTTTCTTGAGTCCCATTGACTCAGATAAACACTGGACCTGGGGATAGACTGGGGAGAAAGGTCAGAGAGAGTCCCATTGACTCAGATAAACATTGATCCTGTCGATAGACTGGGGTGAAAGGTCAGAGAGAGTCCCATTGACTCAGATGCACACTGGTCCTGGGGATAGACTGGGGAGAAAGGTCAGAGATAATCCCATTGACTCAGATACACACTGGTCCTGGGGGACTGGGGAGAAAGGTCAGAGAGAGTACCATTGACTCAGATAGACACTGGTCCTGGCGATAGATTGTGGAGAAAGGTCAGAGAGTGTCCCATTGACTCAGATAAACCCTGGTTCTGGGGAAAGACTGGGGAGAAAGGTCAGAGAGAGTCCCATTGACTCAGTTACACACTGGTTCAGGGGGTCTGGGGAGAAGGTCAGAGAGAGTCCCATTGAGTCTGATACACACTGGTCCTGGGGGATAGACTGGGGAGAAAGGTCAGAGAGAGCCCCATTGACTCAGATAAAAACTGGTCCTGGGGATAGACTGGGGAGAAAGGTCAGAGAGTCCCATTGACTCAGATACACACTGGTCCTGGGGGTCTGGTTAAGGTTCAGAGAGAGTCCCCTTGACTCAGATACACACTGGTCCTGGGGATAGACTGGGGAGAAAGGTCAGAGAGAGTCCCATTGACTCAGATACGCACTGGTCCTGGGGATAGACTGGGGAGAAAGGTCAGGGAGAGTCCCATTGACTCAGATACACACTGGTCCTGGGGGTCTGGGGAGACAGATCAGAGAGAGTCCCATTGACTCAGTTACACACTCGTTCAGTGGTCTGGGGAGATAGTCAGAGAGAGTCCCATTGAGTCAGATACGCACTGGTCGTGGGGGATAGACTGGGGCGAAAGGTCAGAGAGAGTCCCATTGATTCAGATACACACTGGTCCTGGGGATAGACTGGGGAGCAAGGTCAGAAAGAGTCCCATTGACTCAGAAAAACACTGGTCTGGGGATAGACTGGGGAGAAATGTCAGAGAGAGTTCCATTGACTCAGATACACACTGGTCCTGTGGATAGACTGGGGAGTAAGATCAGAGAGAGTCCCATTGACTCAGATGCACATTGGTCCTGGGAATAGACTGGGGAGAAAGGTCAGAGAGAGTCCCATTGACTCAGATAAAAACTGGTCCTGGGGATAGACTCGGGAGAAAGGTCAGAGAGAGTCCAATTGACGCAGATACACACTTGTCCTGGGGGATAGACTGGGGAGAAAGGTCAGAGAGAGCCCCATTGACTCAGATAAAAACTGGTCCTGGGGATAGACTGGGGAGAAAGGTCAGAGAGTCCCATTGACTCAGATACACATTGGTCCTCGGGGTCTGGGTGAAAGGTCAGAGAGAGTCCCTTTGACTCAGATACACACTGGTCATGGGGATAGACTGGGGAGAAAGGTCAGAGAGAGTCCCATTGACTCAGATACACACTGGTCCTGGGGATAGACTGGGGAGAAAGGTCAGAGAGAGTCCCATTGACTCAGATACACACTTGTCCTGGCGATAGACTGGGGAGAAATGTCAGAGAGTCCCATTGACTCAGATACAAACTGGTCCTGGGGATAGACTGGGGAGAAAGGTCAGAGAGAGTCCCATTGACTCAGATACACACTGGTCCTGGGGATAGACTGTGGAGAAAGGTCAGAGAGTCCCATTGACTCAGATACACACTGGTCCTGGGGGACTGTGGAGAAAGGTCAGAGAGAGTCCCATTGACTCAGATGGACACTGGTCCTGGGGATTGACTGTGGAGAAAGGTCAGAGAGTATCCCATTGACTCAGATAAACACTGGTCCTGGGGATAGACTGGAGAGAAAGGTCAGTGAGAGTCCCATTGACTCAGATACACACTGGTCCTGGGGGTCTGGGGAGAAAGGACAGAGAGAGTCCCATTGACTCAGATACACACTGGTCCAAGGGGATAGACTGGGGAGAAAAGTCAGAGTCCCTTTGACTCAGATACACACTGGTCCTGGGGATAGACTGGGCAGAAAGATCAGAGAGAGTCCCATTGACTCAGATACACACTGGTCCTGTGGGACTGGGGAGAAAGGTCAGAGAGAATCCCATTGACTCAGATAAACACTGGTCCTGGGGGATTGGGGAGAAAATTCAGACAGAGTCCCATTGAGTCAGATACACACTGGTCCTGGGGGACTGGGGAGAAAGGTCAGAGAGCGTCCCATTGACTCAGATTCACACATGTCCTGGGGATAGACTGGGGAGAAAGGTCTGAGAATCCCATTGACTCAGATAAACACTGATCCTGGGGATAGACTGGGGGGAAAGGTCAGAGAGAGTCCCATTGACTCAGATACAAACTGGTCCTGGGGATAGACTGGGGAGAAAGGTCAGAGAGTCCCATTGACTCAGATTCACACTGGTCCTGGGGATAGACTGGGGAGAAATGTCAGAGAGAGTCCCAGTGACTCAGATACACACTGGTCCTGGGGGAATGTGGAAAAAGATCAGAGAGAGTCCCATTGACTCAGATACACACTGGTCCTGGGGGACTGGGGAGAAAGGTCAGAGAGAGTTCCATTGACTCAGATACACACTTGTCCTGGCGATAGACTGGGGAGAAATGTCAGAGAGAGTTCCATTGACTCAGATACACACTGGTCCTGTGGATAGACTGGGGAGTAAGATCAGAGAGAGTCCCATTGACTCAGATGCACATTGGTCCTGGGAATAGACTGGGGAGAAAGGTCAGAGAGAGTCCCATTGACTCAGATAAAAACTGGTCCTGGGGATAGACTCGGGAGAAAGGTCAGAGAGAGTCCAATTGACGCAGATACACACTTGTCCTGGGGGATAGACTGGGGAGAAAGGTCAGAGAGAGCCCCATTGACTCAGATAAAAACTGGTCCTGGGGATAGACTGGGGAGAAAGGTCAGAGAGTCCCATTGACTCAGATACACATTGGTCCTCGGGGTCTGGGTGAAAGGTCAGAGAGAGTCCCTTTGACTCAGATACACACTGGTCCTGGGGATAGACTGGGGAGAAAGGTCAGAGAGAGTCCCATTGACTCAGATACACACTGGTCCTGGGGATAGACTGGGGAGAAAGGTCAGAGAGAGTCCCATTGACTCAGATACACACTTGTCCTGGCGATAGACTGGGGAGAAATGTCAGAGAGTCCCATTGACTCAGATA
Source organism: Pristiophorus japonicus (assembly GCF_044704955.1). NCBI lineage: Eukaryota > Metazoa > Chordata > Chondrichthyes > Pristiophoridae > Pristiophorus > Pristiophorus japonicus. The sequence goes on along the minus strand of NW_027251196.1, from coordinate 630,040 downwards.
CAAACTGGTCCTGGGGATAGACTGGGGAGAAAGGTCAGAGAGAGTCCCATTGACTCAGATACAAACTGGTCCTGGGGATAGACTGTGGAGAAAGGTCAGAGAGTCCCATTGACTCAGATACACACTGGTCCTGGGGGACTGTGGAGAAAGGTCAGAGAGAGTCCCATTGACTCAGATGGACACTGGTCCTGGGGATTGACTGTGGAGAAAGGTCAGAGAGTATCCCATTGACTCAGATAAACACTGGTCCTGGGGATAGACTGGAGAGAAAGGTCAGTGAGAGTCCCATTGACTCAGATACACACTGGTCCTGGGGGTCTGGGGAGAAAGGACAGAGAGAGTCCCATTGACTCAGATACACACTGGTCCAAGGGGATAGACTGGGGAGAAAAGTCAGAGTCCCTTTGACTCAGATACACACTGGTCCTGGGGATAGACTGGGCAGAAAGATCAGAGAGAGTCCCATTGACTCAGATACACACTGGTCCTGTGGGACTGGGGAGAAAGGTCAGAGAGAATCCCATTGACTCAGATAAACACTGGTCCTGGGGGATTGGGGAGAAAATTCAGACAGAGTCCCATTGAGTCAGATACACACTGGTCCTGGGGGACTGGGGAGAAAGGTCAGAGAGCGTCCCATTGACTGAGATTCACACATGTCCTGGGGATAGACTGGGGAGAAAGGTCTGAGAATCCCATTGACTCAGATAAACACTGATCCTGGGGATAGACTGGGGGGAAAGGTCAGAGAGAGTCCCATTGACTCAGATACAAACTGGTCCTGGGGATAGACTGGGGAGAAAGGTCAGAGAGTCCCATTGACTCAGATTCACACTGGTCCTGGGGATAGACTGGGGAGAAATGTCAGAGAGAGTCCCAGTGACTCAGATACACACTGGTCCTGGGGGAATGTGGAAAAAGATCAGAGAGAGTCCCATTGACTCAGATACACACTGGTCCTGGGGGACTGGGGAGAAAGGTCAGAGAGAGTTCCATTGACTCAGATACACACTTGTCCTGGCGATAGACTGGGGAGAAAGGTCAGAGAGTCCCATTGACTCAGATACACACTGGTCCTGGGGATAGACTGGGGAGAAAGGTCAGAGAGAGTCCCATTGACTCAGATACACACTTGTCCTGGCGATAGACTGGGGAGAAAGGTCAGAGAGTCCCATTGACTCAGATACAAACTGGTCCTGGGGATAGACTGGGGAGAAAGGTCAGAGAGAATCCCATTGACTCAGATACACACTGGTCCTGGGGATAGACTGTGGAGAAAGGTCAGAGAGTCCCATTGACTCAGATACACACTGGTCCTGGGGTACTGTGGAGAAATGTCAGAGAGAGTCCCATTGACTCAGATGGACACTGGTCCTGGGGATTGACTGTGGAGAAAGGTCAGAGAGTATCCCATTGACTCAGACAAACACTGGTCCTGGGGATAGACTGGAGAGAAAGGTCAGTGAGAGTCCCATTGACTCAGATACACACTGGTCCTGGGGGTCTGGGGAGAAAGGACAGAGAGAGTCCCATTGACTCAGATACACACTGGTCCAAGGGGATAGACTGGGGAGAAAAGTCAGAGTCCCTTTGACTCAGATACACACTGGTCCTGGGGATAGACTGGGCAGAAAGATCAGAGAGAGTCCCATTGACTCAGATACACACTGGTCCTGTGGGACTGGGGAGAAAGGTCAGAGAGAATCCCATTGACTCAGATAAACACTGGTCCTGGGGGACTGGGGAGAAAGTTCAGACAGAGTCCCATTGAGTCAGATACACACTGGTCCTGGGGGACTGTGGAGAAAGGTCAGAGAGCGTCCCATTGACTCAGATTCACACATGTCCTGGGGATAGACTGGGGAGAAAGGTCTGAGAATCCCATTGACTCAGATAAACACTGATCCTGGGGATAGACTGGGGGGAAAGGTCAGAGAGAGTCCCATTGACTCAGATACAAACTGGTCCTGGGGATAGACTGGGGAGAAAGGTCAGAGAGTCCCATTGACTCAGATTCACACTGGTCCTGGGGATAGACTGGGGAGAAATGTCAGAGAGAGTCCCAGTGACTCAGATACACACTGGTCCTGGGGGAATGTGGAAAAAGATCAGAGAGAGTCCCATTGACTCAGATACACACTGGTCCTGGGGGTCTGGGGAGAAAGGTCAGGGAGAGTTCCATTGACTCAGATACACGCTGGTCCTGGGGATAGACTGGAGAGAAAAATCAGAGCGTGTCCCATTGACTCACATACACACTGGTCCTGGGGGACTGGGGAGAAAGGTCAGAGAGTCCCATTGACTCAGATACACACTGGTCCTGGGGATAGACTGGGGAGAAAGGACAGAGAGAGTCCCATTGACTCAGATACACACTGGTCCTGGGGATAGACTGGGGTGAAAGGTCAGAGAGTCCCATTGACTCAGATACACACTGGTCCTGGGGGACTGGGGAGAAAGGTCAGAGAGAGTACCATTGACACAGATAGACACTGGTCCTGGCGATAGATTGTGGAATAAGGTCAGAGAGAGTCCCATTGACTCAGATGCACACTGGTCCTGGGGGTCTGGTGAGAAAGGTCGTACAGAGTCCCATTGACTCAGATAAACACTGGTCCTGGGGGTAGACTGGGGAGAAAGGTCAGGGAGAGTCCCATTGATTCAGATACACACTGGTCCTGGGGGTCTGGGGAGAAAGATCAGAGAGAGTCCCATTGACTCAGATACACACTGGTTCAGGGGGTCTGGGGAGAAAGGTCAGAGAGAGTCCCATTGAGTCAGATACACACTGGTCCTGGGGGATAGACTGGGGAGAAAGGTCAGAGAGAGTCCCATTGACTCAGATATACACTGGTCCTGGGGATAGACTGGGGAGCAAGGTCAGAGAGAGTCCCATTGACTCAGAAAAACACTGGTCTGGGGATAGACTGGGGAGAAATGTCAGAGAGAGTTCCATTGACTCAGATTCACACTGGTCCTGGGGATAGATTGGGGAGAAAGGTCAGAGAGAGTCCCATTGACTCAGATAAACACTGGTCCTGGGGATAGACTGGGGAGAAAGGTCAGAGAGAGTACCATTGACTCAGATAAACATTGGTCCTGGAGATAGACTGGGGAGAAAGGTCAGAGAGAGTCCCATTGACTCAGATGCACACTGGTCCTGGGGATAGACTGTGGAGAAAGGTCAGAGATAATCCCATTGACTCAGATACACACTGGTCCTGGGGGTCTGGGGAGAAAGGTCAGAGAGTGTCCCATTGACTCAGATACACACTGGTCCTAGGGGATAGACTGGGGAAAAAGATCAGAGAGAGTCCCATTGACTCAGATACACACTGGTCCTGGCGATAGACTGTGGAGAAAGGTCAGAGAGAGTCCAATTGACTCAGATACACACTGGTCCTGGGGGATAGACTGGGGAGAAAGGTCAGAGAGAGACCAATTCACTCAGATACACACAGGTCCTGGGGGATAGACTGGGGAGAAAGGTCAGAGAGAGTTCCATTGACTCAGATAAAAACTGGTCCTGGGGATAGACTGGGGAGAAAGGTCAGAGAGTCCCATTGACTCAGATACACACTGGTCCTGGGGGTCTGGGGAGAAAGGTCAGAGAGAGTCCCATTGACTCATATACACACTGGTCCTAGGGGATAGACTGGGGAGAAAGATCAGAGAGAGTCCCATTGACTCAGATACACACTGGTCCTGGGGATAGACTGTGGAGAAAGGCCAGAGATAGTCCCATTGACTCAGATGCACACTGGTCCTGGGGATAGACTGGAGAGAAAGGTCAGAGAGAGTCCCATTGACGCAGATACACACTGTCCTGGGTGATAGAGTGGGCAGAAATGTAAGAGAGAGTCCTATTGACTCAGATAAACACTGGTCCTGTGGATAGACTGGGGAGAATTGTCGGAGTGTCCCATTGATTCAGATACACACTGGTCCTGGGGATAGACTGGGGAGAAAGGTCAGAGGGTTCCATTGACTCAGATTCACACTGGTCCTGGGGTATAGACTGGGGAGAAAGGTCAGAGAGAGCCCCATTGACTCAGATAAAAACTGGTCCTGGGGATAGCCTGGGGAGAAAGGTCAGAGAGTCCCATTGACTCAGATACACACTGGTCCTGGGGGTCTGGGGAGAAATGTCAGAGAGAGTCCCATTGACTCAGATACACACTGGTCCTGGGAATTGACTGGGGAGAAAGGTCAGAGAGAGTCCCATTGACTCAGATACACACTGGTCCTGGGGATAGACTGGGGAGAAAGGTCAGAGAGAGTCCCATTGACTCAGATACACACTTGTCCTGGCGATAGACTGGGGAGAAAGGTCAGAGAGTCCCATTGACTCAGATACAAACTGGTCCTGGGGATAGACTGGGGAGAAAGGTCAGAGAGAGTCCCATTGACTCAGATACACACTGGTCCTGGGGATAGACTGTAGAGAAAGGTCAGAGAGTCCCATTGACTCAGATACACACTGGTCCTGGGGGACTGTGGAGAAAGGTCAGAGAGAGTCCCATTGACTCAGATGGACACTGGTCCTGGCGATTGACTGTGGAGAAAGGTCAGAGAGTATCCCATTGACTCAGATAAACACTGGTCCTGGGGATAGACTGGAGAGAAAGGTCAGTGAGAGTCCCATTGACTCAGATACACACTGGTCCTGGGGGTCTGGGTAGAAAGTTCAGAGAGAGTACCATTGACTCAGATACACACTGGTCCAAGGGGATAGACTGGGGAGAAAGGTCAGAGAGTCCCTTTGACTCAGATACACACTGGTCCTGGGGATAGACTAGGGAGAAAGGTCAGAGAGAGTCCCATTGACTCAGACACACACTGGTCCTGGGGGACTGGGGAGAAAGGTCAGAGAGAATCCCATTGACTCAGATAAACACTGGTCCTGGGGGACTGGGGAGAAAGTTCAGAGAGAGTCCCATTGACTCAGATACACACTGGTCCTCGGGGACTGGGGAGAAAGGTCAGAGAGCGTCCCATTGACTCAGATTCACACATCTCGTGGGGATAGACTGGGGAGAAAGGTCAGAGAATCCCATTGACTCAGATAAACCCTGGTCCTGGTGATAGACTGGGGGGAAGGTCAGAGAGAGTCCCATTGACTCAGATACAAACTGGTCCTGGGGATAGATTGGGGAGAAAGGTCAGAGAGTCCCATTGACTCAGATACACACTGGTCCTGGGGATAGACTGGGGAGAAATGTCAGAGAGAGTCCCAGTGACTCAGATACACACTGATCCTGGGGGACTGGCGAAAAAGCTCAGAGAGAGTCCCAGTGACTCAGATACACACTGGTCCTGGGGGACTGGCGAGAAAGGTCAGAGAGAGTTCCATTGACTCATATACACACTGGTCCTGGGGAAAGACTGGGGAGAAAGGTCAGAGAGAGTCCCTTTGACTCAGATGCACACTGGTCCTGGGGATAGACTGGGGAGAAAGGTCAGGGAGAGTTCCATTGACTCAGATACACACTGGTCCTGGGGATAGACTTGGCAGAAAGATCAGAGAGTGTCCCATTGACTCAGATAAACACTGGTCCTGGGGGACTGGGGAGAAAGATCAGAGAGCGTCCCATTGACTCAGATACACATTTGTCCTGGGGTTAGACTGGGGAGAAAGGTCAGAGATAGTCCCATTGACTCAGATACACACTGGTCCTGGGGATAGACTGGGGAGAAAGGTCAGAGAGTCCCATTGACTCAGATACACACTGGTCCTGGGGGACTGGGGAGAAAGGTCAGAGAGAGTCCCATTGACTCAGATAGATACTGGTCCTGGGGATAGATTGTGGAGAAAGGTCAGAGAGAGTCCCATTGACTCAGATACACACTGGTCCTGGGGATAGACTGTGGAGAAAGGCCAGAGAGAGTCCCATTGACTCAGATGCACACTGGTCCTGGGGATAGACTGGGGAGAAAGGTCAGAGAGAGTCCCATTGACGCAGATACACACTGGTCCTGGGTGATAGACTGGGGAGAAAGGTCAGAGAGAGTCACATTGACTCAGATAAACACTGGTCCTGGGGATAGACTGGGGAGAAAGGTCAGAGGGTTCCATTGACTCAGGTACACACTGGTCCTGTGGATAGACTAGAGAGAAAGATCAGAGAGAGTCCCATTGACTCAGATGCACATTGGTCCTGGGAATAGATTGGGGAGAAACGTCAGAGAGAGTCCCATTGACTCAGATAAAAACTGGTCCTGGGGATAGACTCGGGAGAAAGGTCAGAGAGAGTCCAATTGACTCAGATTCACACTGGTCCTGGGGGATAGACTGGGGAGAAAGGTCCGAGAGAGCCCCATTGACTCAGATAAAAACTGGTCCTGGGAATAGACTGGGGAGAAAGGTCAGAGAGTCCCATTGACTCAGATACACACTGGTCCTGGGGGTCTGGGGAGAAAGGTCAGAGAGAGTCCCATTGACTCAGATACACACTGGTCCTGGGGATAGACTGGGGAGAAAGGTCAGAGAGAGTCCCATTGACTCAGATACAAACTTGTCCTGGCGATAGACTGGGGAGAAAGGTCAGAGAGAGTCCCATTGACTCAGATACACACTGGTCCTGAGGATAGACTGTGGAGAAAGATCAGAGAGTCACATTGACTCAGATACACACTGGTCCTGGGTGACTGTGGAGAAAGGTCAGAGAGAGTCCCATTGACTCAGATGGACACTGGTCCTGGGGATTGACTGTGGAGAAAGGTCAGAGAGTATCCCATTGACTCAGATAACACTGGTCCTGGGGATAGACTGGAGAGAAAGGTCAGTGAGAGTCCCATTGACTCAGATACACACTGGTCCTGGGTGTCTGGGTAGAAAGCTCAGAGAGAGTCCCATTGACTCAGACACACACTGGTCCAAGGGGATAGACTGGGGAGAAAGGTCAGAGAGTCCCTTTGACTCAGATACACACTGGTCCTGGGGATAGACTGGGGAGAAAGATCAGAGAGAGTCCCATTGACTCAGATACACACTGGTCCTGGGGGACTGGGGAGAAAGGTCAGAGAGAATCCCATTGACTCAGATAAACACTGGTCCTGGGGGACTGGGGAGAAAGTTTAGAGAGAGTCGCATTGACTCAGATACACACTGGTCCTGGGGGACTGGGGAGAAAGGTCAGAGAGCGTCCCATTGACTCAGATTCACACATGTCGTGGGGATAGACTGGGGAGAAAGGTCAGAGAATCCCATTGACTCAGATAAACACTGGTCCTGGGGATAGACTGGTGGGAAAGATCAGAGAGAGTCCCATTGATTCAGATACAAACTGGTCCTGGGGATAGATGTGGGAGAAACGTCAGAGAGTCCCATTGACTCAGATACACACTGGTCTTGGGGATAGACTGGGGAGAAAAGTCAGAGAGAGTCCAGGTGACTCAGATACACACTGGTCCTGGGGGACTGGGGAAAAAGATCAGAGAGAGTCCCATTGACTCAGATACACACTGGTCCTGGGGGACTGGGAAGAAAGGTCAGAGAGAGTTCCATTGACTCATATACACACTGGTCCTGGGGAAAGACTTGGCAGAAAGATCAGAGAGTGTCCCATTGACTCAGATACACACTGGTCCTGGGGGACTGGGGAGAAAGGTCAGAGAGCGTCCCATTGACTCAGATACACACTTGTCCTGGGGTTCGACTGGGGAGAAAGGTCAGAGAGAGTCCCATTGACTCATATACACACTGGTCCTGGGGAAAGACTTGGCAGAAAGATCAGAGAGTGTCCCATTGACTCAGATACACACTGGTCCTGGGGGACTGGGGAGAAATGTCAGAGAGCGTCCCATTGACTCAGATACACACTTGTCCTGGGGTTCGACTGGGGAGAAAGGTCAGAGAGAGTCCCATTGACTCAGACACACACTGGTCCTGGGGATAGACTGGGGAGAAAGGTCAGAGAGAGTCCCATTGACTCACATACACACTGGTTCTGGGGGTCTGGGGAGAAAGGTCAGGGAGAGTTCCATTGACTCAGATACACACTGGTCCTGGGGATAGACTTGGGAGAAAGATCAGAGAGTGTCCCATTGACTCAGATACACACTGGTCCTGGGGGACTGGGGAGAATGGTCAGGGAGTCCCATTGACTCAGATACACACTGGTCCTGGGGATAGACTGTGGAGAAATGCCAGAGAGAGTCGCATTGACTCAGATACACACTGGTCGTGGGGATAGACTGGGGAGAAAGGTCAGAGAGTCCCATTGACTCAGATACACACTGGTCCTGGGGGACTGGGGAGAAAGGTCAGAGAGAGTCCCATTGACTCAGATAGACACTGGTCCTGGGGATAGATTTTGGAGAAAGGTCAGAGAGAGTCCCATTGACTCAGATAAACCCTGGTCCTGGGGAAAGAATGGGGAGAAAGGTCAGAGAGAGTCCCATTGACTCAGATACACACTGGTCCTGGGGGTCTGGGGAGAAAGGTCAGGGGGAGTCCCATTGACTCAGATTAACACTGGTCCTGGGGGTAGACTGGTGAGAAAGGTCAGGGAGAGTCCCATTGACTCAGATACACACTGGTCCTGGGGGTCTGGGGAGAAGATCAGAGAGAGTCACATTCACTCAGATACACACTGGTTCAGGGGGTCTGGGGAGAAAATTCAGAGAGAGTCCCATTGAGTCAGATACACACTGGTCCTGGGGGATAGACTGGGGAGAAAGGTCAGAGAGAGTCCCATTGACTCAGATACACACTGGTCCTGGGGATAGACTGGGGAGCAAGGTCAGAGAGAGACCCATTGACTCAGAAAAACACTGGTCTGAGGATAGACTGGGGAGAAATGTCAGAGAGAGTTCCATTTACTCAGATACACACTGGTCCTGGGGATTGATTGGGGAGAAAGGTCAGAGAGAGTCCCATTGACTCAGATACACACTGGTCCTGGGGATAGCCTGGGGAGAATGGTCGGAGAGTCCCATTGACTCAGATACACACTGGTCCTGGGGAATGCGGAGAAATTTCAGAGAGTCCCATTGACTCAGATACACACTGGTCCTGGGGAAAGACTGGGGAGAAAGGTCAGAGAGAGTCCCATTGACTCAGATACACACTGGTCCTGGGGATAGACTGTGGAGAAAGGTCAGAGAGTCCCATTGACTCTCACACACTGGTCCTGGGGGACTGGGGAGAAAGGTCAGAGAGAGTCCCATTGACTACGATACACACTGGTCCTGGCGATAGACTGGGGAGAAACGTCATAGAGAGTCCCATTGACTCAGATACACACTGGTCCTGGGGGTCTGGGGAGAAAGATCAGAGAGAGTCCCATTGACTCAGAAACACACTGGTCCTGGGGGTCTGGGGAAAAATGTCAGAGAGAGTCCCATTGAATCAGATACACACTGGTCCTGTGGGTCTGGGGAAAAAGGTCAGAGAGAGTCCCATTGAATCAGATACACACTGGTCCTGGGGGTCTGGGGAGAAAGGTCAGAGAGAGTCCCATTGACTGAGATACACACTGGTCCTGACGATAGACTGGGGAGAAACGTCATAGAGAGTCCCATTGACTCAGATACACACTGGTCCTGGGGATAGACTGGGGAGAAAGGTCAGAGAGTCCCATTGACTCAGATACACACTGGTCCTGGGGGTTTGGTGAGAAAGGTCAGAGAGAGTCCCATTGACTCAGATACACACTGGTCCTGGGGGTCTGAGGAGAAAGGTCAGAGGGAGTCCCATTGACTCAGATACACACTGGTCTAGGGGGTCTTGGGAAAAAATGTCAGAGAGAGTCCCATTGACTCAGATACACACTGGTCCTGTGGGTCTGGGGAAAAAGGTCAGAGAGAGTCCCATTGAATCAGATACACACTGGTCCTGGGGGTCTGGGGAGAAAGGTCAGAGAGAGTCCCATTGACTCAGATACACACTGGTCCTGGCGATAGACTGGGGAAAAAGGTCAGAGACAGTTCCATTGAATCAGATACACACTGGTCCTGGGGATTGACTGGGGAGAATGTTCAGAGAGAGTCCCATTGACTCAGATACACACTGGTCCTGGGGATAGACTGGGGAGAAAGGTCAGAGAGAGTCCCATTGACACAGATACACACAGGTCCTCCTGGGGGATAGAATGGGGAGAAATGTCAGAGAGAGTCCCATTTACTCAGATACACACTGGTCCTGGGGATAGACTGGGGAGAAAGGTCAGAGAGAGTCCCATTTACTCAGATACACACTGGTCCTGGGGATAGACTGGGGAGAAATGTCAGAGAGTCCCATTGACTCAGATGCACATTGGTCCTGGGGATAAAGTGGGGAGAAATGGCAGAGAGAGTCCAATTGACTCAGATACACACTGGTCCTGGGGGATAGTCTGGGGAGAAAGGTCAGAGAGAGTCCCATTGACTCAGTTAAAAACTGGTCCTGGGGATAGACTGGGGAGAAATGTCAGAGAGTCCCATTGACTCAGATACACACTGGTCCTGGGGGTCTGGGGAGAAAGTTCAGAGAGAGTCCAATTGACTCAGATACACACTGGTCCTGGGGGACTGCGGAGAAAGTTCAGAGAGTCCCATTGACTCAGATACACACTGGTCCTGGGGAAAGACTGGGGAGAAAGGTCAGAGAGAGTCCCATTGACTCAGATACACACTGGTCCTGGGGATAGACTGGGGAGAAAGGTCAGAGAGTCCTATTGACACTCATACACACTGGTCCTGGGGGACTGGGGAGAAAGGTCAGAGAGAGTCCCATTGACTACGATACACACTGGTCCTGGCGATAGACTGGGGAGAAACGTCACAGAGAGTCCCATTGACTCAGATACACACTGGTCCTAGGGGTCTGGGGAGAAAGGTCAGAGAGAGTCTCATTGACTCAGAAACACACTGGTCCTGGGGGTCTGGGGAAAAAATGTCAGAGAGAGTCCCATTGACTCAGATACACACTGGTCCTGTGGGTCTGGGGAAAAAGGTCAGAGAGAGTCCCATTGAATCAGATACACACTGGTCCTGGGGGTCTGGGGAGAAAGGTCAGAGAGAGTCCCATTGACTCAGATACACACTGGTCCTGGCGATAGACTGGGGAAAAAGGTCAGAGACAGTTCCATTGAATCAGATACACACTGGTCCTGGGGGTCTGGGGAGAAAGGTCACAGAGAGTCCCATTGACTCAGATACACACTGGTCCTGGCGATAGACTGGGGAGAAACGTCATAGAGAGTCCCATTGACTCAGATACACACTTGTCCTGGGGGTCTGGGGAGAAAGGTCAGAGAGAGTCCCATTGACTCAGATACACACTGGTCCTGGGGATAGACTGGGGAGAAAGGTCAGAGAGAGTCCCATTGACTCAGATACACACTGGTCCTGGGGGATAGAGTGGGGAGAATGGTCAGAATGAGTCCCATTGACTCAGATAAACACTGGTCATGGGGATAAACTGGGGAGAAAATTCAGAGAGTCCCATTGACTCAGATACACACTGGTCCTGGGGATAGACTGGGTAGAAATGTCAGAGAGAGTCCCATTGACTTAGATACACACTTGTCCTGGGGGTCTGGGGAGAAAGGTCAGAGAGAGTCCCATTGACTCAGATACACACTGGTCCTGGGGGACTGGGGAAAAAGTTTAGAGAGAGTCCCATTGACTCAGATAAACACTGGTCCTGGGGATAGACTGGGGGGAATGATCAGAGAGAGTCCCATTGACTCAGATACAAACTGGTCCTGGGGATAGATTTGGGAGAAAGGTCAGAGAGTCCCATTGACTCAGATACACACTGGTCCTGGGGATAGACTGGGGAGAAATGTCAGAGAGAGTCCCAGTGACTCAGATACACACTGGTCCTGGGTGACTGGGGAAAAAGATCAGAGAGAGTCCCATTGACTCAGATACACACTGGTCCTGGGGATAGACTGGGGAGAAAGGTCAGAGAGAGTTCCATTGACTCAGATACACCCTGGTCCTGGGGATAGACTTGGCAGAAAGATCAGAGAGTGTCCCATTGACTCAGATACACACTTGTCCTGGGGTTCGACTGGGGAGAAAGGTCAGAGAGAGTCCCATTGACTCAGATACTCACTGGTCCTGGGGATAGACTGGGGAGAAAGGTCAGAGAGAGTCCCATTGACTCACATACACACTGGTCCTGCGGGTCTGGGGAGAAAGGTCAGGGAGAGTTCCATTGACTCAGATACACACTGGTCCTGGGGATAGACTTGGGAGAAAGATCAGAGAGTGTCCCATTGACTCAGATAAACCCTGGTCCTGGGGAAAGACTGGGGAGAAAGGTCAGAGAGAGTCCCATTGACTCAGATACTCACTGGTCCTGGGGATAGACTGGGGAGAAAGGTCAGAGAGAGTCCCATTGACTCACATACACACTGGTCCTGGGGGACTGGGGAGAAAGGTCAGGGAGTCCCATTGACTCAGATACACACTGGTCCTGGGGATAGACTGTGGAGAAAGGCCAGAGAGAGTCCCATTGACTCAGATACACACTGGTCCTGGGGATAGACTGGGGAGAAAGGTCAGAGAGTCCCATTGACTCAGATACACACTGGTCCTGGGCGACTGGGGAGAAAGGTCAGAGAGAGTCCCATTGACTCAGATAGACACTGGTCCTGGGGATAGATTTTGGAGAAAGGTCAGAGAGAGTCCCATTGACTCAGATAAACCCTGGTCCTGGGGAAAGACTGGGGAGAAAGGTCAGAGAGAGTCTCATTGACTCAGATACACACTGGTCCTGGGGGTCTGGGGAGAAAGGTCAGTGGGAGTACCATTGACTCAGATTAACACTGGTCCTGGGGGTAGACTGGGGAGAAAGGTCAGGGAGAGTCCCATTGACTCAGATACACACTGGTCCTGGGGGTCTGGGGAGAAGATCAGAGAGAGTCACATTGACTCAGATACACACTGGTTCAGGGGGTCTGGGGAGAAACGTCAGATAGAGTCCCATTGAGTCAGATACACACTGGTGCTGGGGGATAGACAAGGGAGAAAGTTCAGAGAGAGTCCCATTGACTCAGATACACACTGGCCCTGGGGATAGACTGGGGAGCAAGGTCAGAGAGAGTCCCATTGACTCAGAACAACACTGGTCTGGGGATAGACTGGGGAGAAATGTCAGAGGGAGTTCCATTGACTCAGATACACACTGGTCCTGGGGATAGATTGGGGAGAAAGGTCAGAGAGAGTCCCATTGACTCAGATACACACTGGTCCTGGGGATAGACTGGGGAGAATGGTCGGAGAGTCCCATTGACTCAGATACACACTGGTCCTGGGGATAGACTGGGGAGAAAGTTCAGAGAGAGTCCCATTGACTCAGATGCACATTGGTCCTGGGGATAGACTGGGGAGAAAGGTCAGAGAGAGTCCCATTGACTCAGATACACACTGGTCATGGTGGACTGGGGAGAAAGGTCAGAGAGATTCCCATTGACTCAGATACACACTGGTCCTGGGGATAGATTGTGGAGAAAGGTCAGAGAGAGTCCCATTGCATCAGATAAACACAGGTCCTGGGGATAGACTGGGGAGAAAGGTCAGAGAGTCCCATTGACTCAGATACACACTGGTCCTGGGGGTCTGGGGAGAAAGGTCAGAGAGAGTCCCATTGATTCAGATACACACTTGTCCTGGGGGTCTGAGGGGAAACGTCAGAGGGAGACCCATTGACTCAGATACACACTGGTCCAGGGGGTCTTGGGGGCAAGGTCAGAGAGAGTCCCATTGACTCAGATACACACTGGTCCTGGGGGATGGACTGGTGAGAAAGTTCAGAGAGAGTCCCATTGACTCAGATAAACGCTGATCCTGGGGATAGACTGGGGAGAAAGGTCAGAGAGAGTCCCATTGACTCAGATAAACACTGGTCCTGGGGATAGACTGGGGAAAAATGTCAGAGAGAGTCCCATTGACTCAGATACACACTGGTCCTGGGGGATAGACTGGGGAGAAAGGTCAGAGAGAGTCCAATTGATTCAGATACACACTGATCCTGGGGATAGACTGGGGAGAAATGTCAGAGGGAGTCCCATTGACTCAGATAAACAATGGTCCTGGGGATAGGCCGGGGAGAAAGGTCAGAGAGAGTCCCATTGACTCAGATACACACTTGTCCTGGGGATAGACTGGGGAGAAAGGTCAGAGAGTCCCATTGACTCAGATACACACTGGTCCTGGGGGTCTGGGGAGAAAGGTCAGAGAGAGTCCAATTGACTCAGATACACACTGGTCCTGGGGGACTGCGGAGAAAGTTCAGAGAGTCCCATTGACTCAGATACACACTGGTCCTGGGGAAAGACTGGGGAGAAAGGTCAGAGAGAGTCCCATTGACTCAGATACACACTGGTCCTGGGGATAGACTGGGGAGAAAGGTCAGAGAGTCCCATTGACTCTCATACACACTGGTCCTGGGGGACTGGGGAGAAAGGTCAGAGAGAGTCCCATTGACTACGATACACACTGGACCTGGCGATAGACTGGGGAGAAACGTCATAGAGAGTCCCATTGACTCAGATACACACTGGTCCTGGGGGTCTGGGGAGAAAGGTCAGAGAGAGTCCCATTGACTCAGAAACACACTGGTCCTGGGGGTCTGGGGAAAAAATGTCAGAGAGAGTCCCATTGACTCAGATACACACTGGTCCTGTGGGTCTGGGGAAAAAGGTCAGAGAGAGTCCCATTGAATCAGATACACACTGGTCCTGGGGGTCTGGGGAGAAAGGTCAGAGAGAGTCCCATTGACTCAGATACACACTGGTCCTGGCGATAGACTGGGGAGAAACGTCATAGAGAGTCCCATTGCCTCAGCTACACACTGGTCCTGGGGGTCTGGGGAGAAAGGTCAGAGAGAGTCCCATTGACTCAGATACACACTGGTCCTGGGGGATAGAGTGGGGAGAATGGTCAGAATGAGTCCCATTGACTCAGATAAACACTGGTCATGGGGATAGACTGGGGAGAAAATTCAGAGAGTCCCATTGACTCAGATACACACTGGTCCTGGGGATAGACTGGGGAGAAATGTCAGAGAGAGTCCCAGTGACTCAGATACACACTGGTCCTGGGGGAGTGGGGAAAAAGATCAGAGACAGTTCCATTGAATCAGATACACACTGGTCCTGGGGGTCTGGGGAGAAAGGTCAGAGAGAGTCCCATTGACTCAGATACACACTGGTCCTGGCGATAGACTGGGGAGAAACGTCATAGAGAGTCCCATTGACTCAGATACACACTTGTCCTGGGGATCTGGGGAGAAAGGTCAGAGAGAGTCCCATTGACTCAGATACACATTGGTCCTGGGGATAGACTGAGGAGAAAGGTCAGAGAGAGTCCCATTGACTCAGATACACACTGGTCCTGGGGGATAGAGTGGGGAGAATGGTCAGAATGAGTCCCATTGACTCAGATAAACACTGGTCATGGGGATAAACTGGGGAGAAAATTCACAGAGTCCCATTGACTCAGATACACACTGGTCCTGGGGATAGACTGGGTAGAAATGTCAGAGAGAGTCCCAGTGACTCAGATACACACTGGTCCTGGGGGACTGGGGAAAAAGATTAGAGAGAGTCCCATTGACTCAGATAAACACTGGTCCTGGGGATAGACTGGGGGGAATGATCAGAGAGAGTCCCATTGACTCAGATACAAACTGGTCCTGGGGATAGATTTGGGAGAAAGGTCAGAGAGTCCCATTGACTCAGATACACACTGGTCCTGGGGATAGACTTGGCAGAAAGATCAGAGAGTGTCCCATTGACTCAGATACACACTTGTCCTGGGGTTCGACTGGGGAGAAAGGTCAGAGAGGGTCCCATTGACTCAGATACTCACTGGTCCTGGGGATAGACTGGGGAGAAAGGTCAGAGAGAGTCCCATTGACTCACATACACACTGGTCCTGGGGGTCTGGGGAGAAAGGTCAGGGAGAGTTCCATTGACTCAGATACACACTGGTCCTGGGGATAGACTTGGGAGAAAGATCAGAGATGTCCCATTGACTCAGATACACACTGGTCCTGGGGGACTGGGGAGAAAGGTCAGGGAGTCCCATTGACTCAGACACACTGGTCCTGGGGATAGACTGTGGAGAAAGGCCAGAGAGAGTCCCATTGACTCAGATACACACTGGTCCTGGGGATAGACTGGGGAGAAAGGTCAGAGAGTCCCATTGACTCAGATACACACTGGTCCTGGGCGACTGGGGAGAAAGGTCAGAGAGAGTCCCATTGACTCAGATAGACACTGGTCCTGGGGATAGATTTTGGAGAAAGGTCAGAGAGAGTCTCATTGACTCAGATAAACCCTGGTCCTGGGGAAAGACTGGGGAGAAAGGTCAGAGAGAGTCCCATTGACTCAGGTACACACTGGTCCTGGGGGTCTGGGGAGAAAGGTCAGGGGGAGTACCATTGACTCAGATAAACACTGGTCCTGGGGGTAGACTGGGGAGAAAGGTCAGGGAGAGTCCCATTGACTCAGATACACACTGGTCCTGGGGGTCTGGGGAGAAGATCAGAGAGAGTCACATTGACTCAGATACACACTGGTTCAGGGGGTCTGGGGAGAAAGTTCAGATAGAGTCCCATTGAGTCAGATGCACACTGGTGCTGGGGGATAGACTGGGGCGAAAGTTCAGAGTGAGTCCCATTGACTCAGATACACACTGGCCCTGGGGATAGACTGGGGAGCAAGGTCAGAGAGAGTCCCATTGACTCAGAACAACACTGGTCTGGGGATAGACTGGGGAGAAATGTCAGAGGGAGTTCCATTGACTCAGATACACACTGGTCCTGGGGATAGATTGGGGAGAAAGGTCAGAGAGAGTCCCATTGACTCAGATACACACTGGTCCTGGGGATAGACTGGGGAGAATGGTCGGAGAGTCCCATTGACTCAGATACACATTCGTCCTGGGGATAGACTGGGGAGAAAGTTCAGAGAGAGTCCCATTGACTCAGATGCACATTGGTCCTGGGGATAGACTGGGGAGAAAGGTCAGAGAGAGTCCCATTGACTCAGATACACACTGGTCATGGAGGACTTAGGAGAAAGGTCAGAGAGATTCCCATTGACTCAGATACACACTGGTCCTGGGGATAGATTGTGGAGAAAGGTCAGAGAGAGTCCCATTGCATCAGATAAACACTGGTCCTGGGGATAGACTGGGGAGAAAGGTCAGAGAGTCCCATTGACTCAGATGCACACTGGTCCTGGCGATAGACTGGGGAAAAAGGTGAGAGACAGTTCCATTGAATCAGATACACACTGGTCCTGGGGATTGACTGGGGAGAATGTTCAGAGAGAGTCCCATTGACTCAGATACACACTGGTCCTGGGGATAGACTGGGGAGAAAGGTCAGAGAGAGTCCCATTGACACAGATACACACAGGTCCTCCTGGGGGATAGAATGGGGAGAAATGTCAGAGAGAGTCCCATTTACTCAGATACACACTGGTCCTGGGGATAGACTGGGGAGAAAGGTCAGAGAGAGTCCCATTTACTCAGATACACACTGGTCCTGGGGATAGACTGGGGAGAAATGTCAGAGAGTCCCATTGACTCAGATGCACATTGGTCCTGGGGATAAAGTGGGGAGAAATGGCAGAGAGAGTCCAATTGACTCAGATACACACTGGTCCTGGGGGATAGTCTGGGGAGAAAGGTCAGAGAGAGTCCCATTGACTCAGTTAAAAACTGGTCCTGGGGATAGACTGGGGAGAAATGTCAGAGAGTCCCATTGACTCAGATACACACTGGTCCTGGGGGTCTGGGGAGAAAGGTCAGAGAGAGTCCAATTGACTCAGATACACACTGGTCCTGGGGGACTGCGGAGAAAGTTCAGAGAGTCCCATTGACTCAGATACACACTGGTCCTGGGGAAAGACTGGGGAGAAAGTTCAGAGAGAGTCCCATTGACTCAGATACACACTGGTCCTGGGGATAGACTGGGGAGAAAGGTCAGAGAGTCCCATTGACTCTCATACACACTGGTCCTGGGGGACTGGGGAGAAAGGTCAGAGAGAGTCCCATTGACTACGATACACACTGGTCCTGGCGATAGACTGGGGAGAAACGTCACAGAGAGTCCCATTGACTCAGATACACACTGGTCCTGGGGGTCTGGGGAGAAAGGTCAGAGAGAGTCCCATTGACTCAGAAACACACTGGTCCTGGGGGTCTGGGGAAAAAATGTCAGAGAGAGTCCCATTGACTCAGATACACACTGGTCCTGTGGGTCTGGGGAAAAAGGTCAGAGAGAGTCCCATTGAATCAGATACACACTGGTCCTGGGGGTCTGGGGAGAAAGGTCAGAGAGAGTCCCATTGACTCAGATACACACTGGTCCTGGCGATGGACTGGGGAAAAAGGTCAGAGACAGTTCCATTGAATCAGATACACACTGGTCCTGGGGGTCTGGGGAGAAAGGTCACAGAGAGTCCCATTGACTCAGATACACACTGGTCCTGGCGATAGACTGGGGAGAAACGTCATAGAGAGTCCCATTGACTCAGATACACACTTGTCCTGGGGGTCTGGGGAGAAAGGTCAGAGAGAGTCCCATTGACTCAGATACACACTGGTCCTGGGGATAGACTGGGGAGAAAGGTCAGAGAGAGTCCCATTGACTCAGATACACACTGGTCCTGGGGGATAGAGTGGGGAGAATGGTCAGAATGAGTCCCATTGACTCAGATAAACACTGGTCATGGGGATAAACTGGGGTGAAAATTCAGAGAGTCCCATTGACTCAGATACACACTGGTCCTGGGGATAGACTGGGTAGAAATGTCAGAGAGAGTCCCATTGACTCAGATACACACTTGTCCTGGGGGTCTGGGGAGAAAGGTCAGAGAGAGTCCCATTGACTCAGATACACACTGGTCCTGGGGATAGACTGGGGAGAAAGGTCAGAGAGAGTCCCATTGACTCAGATACACACTGGTCCTGGGGGATAGAGTGGGGAGAATGGTCAGAATGAGTCCCATTGACTCAGATAAACACTGGTCATGGGGATAAACTGGGGAGAAAATTCAGAGAGTCCCATTGACTCAGATACACACTGGTCCTGGGGATAGACTGGGTAGAAATGTCAGAGAGAGTCCCAGTGACTCAGATACACACTGGTCCTGGGGGACTGGGGAAAAGGTTTAGAGAGAGTCCCATTGACTCAGATAAACACTGGTCCTGGGGATAGACTGGGGTGAATGATCAGAGAGAGTCCCATTGACTCAGATACAAACTGGTCCTGGGGATAGATTTGGGAGAAAGGTCAGAGAGTCCCATTGACTCAGATACACACTGGTCCTGGGGATAGACTGGGGAGAAATGTCAGAGAGAGTCCCAGTGACTCAGATACACACTGGTCCTGGGTGACTGGGGAAAAAGATCAGAGAGAGTCCCATTGACTCAGATACACACTGGTCCTGGGGATAGACTGGGGAGAAAGGTCAGAGAGAGTTCCATTGACTCAGATACACCCTGGTCCTGGGGATAGACTTGGCAGAAAGATCAGAGAGTGTCCCATTGACTCAGATACACACTTGTCCTGGGGTTCGACTGGGGAGAAAGGTCAGAGAGAGTCCCATTGACTCAGATACTCACTGGTCCTGGGGATAGACTGGGGAGAAAGGTCAGAGAGAGTCCCATTGACTCACATACACACTGGTCCTGGGGGTCTGGGGAGAAAGGTCAGGGAGAGTTCCATTGACTCAGATACACACTGGTCCTGGGGATAGACTTGGGAGAAAGATCAGAGAGTGTCCCATTGACTCAGATAAACCCTGGTCCTGGGGAAAGACTGGGGAGAAAGATCAGAGAGAGTCCCATTGACTCAGATACTCACTGGTCCTGGGGATAGACTGGGGAGAAAGGTCAGAGAGAGTCCCATTGACTCACATACACACTGGTCCTGGGGGACTGGGGAGAAAGGTCAGGGAGTCCCATTGACTCAGATACACACTGGTCCTGGGGATAGACTGTGGAGAAAGGCCAGAGAGAGTCCCATTGACTCAGATACACACTGGTCCTGGGGATAGACTGGGGAGAAAGGTCAGAGAGTCCCATTGACTCAGATACACACTGGTCCTGGGCGACTGGGGAGAAAGGTCAGAGAGAGTCCCATTGACTCAGATAGACACTGGTCCTGGGGATAGATTTTGGAGAAAGGTCAGAGAGATTCCCATTGACTCAGATAAACCCTGGTCCTGGGGAAAGACTGGGGAGAAAGGTCAGAGAGAGTCCCATTGACTCAGATACACACTGGTCCTGGGGGTCTGGGGAGAAAGGTCAGGGGGAGTACCATTGACTCAGATAAACACTGGTCCTGGGGGTAGACTGGGGAGAAAGGTCAGGGAGAGTCCCATTGACTCAGATACACACTGGTCCAGGGGGTCTGGGGAGAAGATCAGAGAGAGTCACATTGACTCAGATACACACTGGTTCAGGGGGTCTGGGGAGAAACGTCAGATAGAGTCCCATTGAGTCAGATACACACTGGTGCTGGGGGATAGACAAGGGAGAAAGTTCAGAGAGAGTCCCATTGACTCAGATACACACTGGCCCTGGGGATAGACTGGGGAGCAAGGTCAGAGAGAGTCCCATTGACTCAGAACAACACTGGTCTGGGGATAGACTGGGGAGAAATGTCAGAGGGAGTTCCATTGACTCAGATACACACTGGTCCTGGGGATAGATTGGGGAGAAAGGTCAGAGAGAGTCCCATTGACTCAGATACACACTGGTCCTGGGGATAGACTGGGGAGAATGGTCGGAGAGTCCCATTGACTCAGATACACACTGGTCCTGGGGATAGACTGGGGAGAAAGTTCAGAGAGAGTCCCATTGACTCAGATGCACATTGGTCCTGGGGATAGACTGGGGAGAAAGGTCAGAGAGAGTCCCATTGACTCAGATACACACTGGTCATGGTGGACTGGGGAGAAAGGTCAGAGAGATTCCCATTGACTCAGATACACACTGGTCCTGGGGATAGATTGTGGAGAAAGGTCAGAGAGAGTCCCATTGCATCAGATAAACACAGGTCCTGGGGATAGACTGGGGAGAAAGGTCAGAGAGTCCCATTGACTCAGATACACACTGGTCCTGGGGGTCTGGGGAGAAAGGTCAGAGAGAGTCCCATTGACTCAGATACACACTGGTCCTGGGGGTCTGAGGAGAAAGGTCAGAGGGAGTCCCATTGACTCAGATACACACTGGTCCAGGGGGTCTTGGGGGCAAGGTCAGAGAGAGTCCCATTGACTCAGATACACACTGGTCCTGGGGGATGGACTGGTGAGAAAGTTCAGAGAGAGTCCCATTGACTCAGATAAACGCTGATCCTGGGGATAGACTGGGGAGAAAGGTCAGAGAGAGTCCCATTGACTCAGATAAACACTGGTCCTGGGGATAGACTGGGGAAAAATGTCAGAGAGAGTCCCATTGACTCAGATACACACTGGTCCTGGGGGATAGACTGGGGAGAAAGGTCAGAGAGAGTCCAATTGATTCAGATACACACTGATCCTGGGGATAGACTGGGGAGAAATGTCAGAGGGAGTCCCATTGACTCAGATAAACAATGGTCCTGGGGATAGGCCGGGGAGAAAGGTCAGAGAGAGTCCCATTGACTCAGATACACACTTGTCCTGGGGATAGACTGGGGAGAAAGGTCAGAGAGTCCCATTGACTCAGATACACACTGGTCCTGGGGGTCTGGGGAGAAAGGTCAGAGAGAGTCCAATTGACTCAGATACACACTGGTCCTGGGGGACTGCGGAGAAAGTTCAGAGAGTCCCATTGACTCAGATACACACTGGTCCTGGGGAAAGACTGGGGAGAAAGGTCAGAGAGAGTCCCATTGACTCAGATACACACTGGTCCTGGGGATAGACTGGGGAGAAAGGTCAGAGAGTCCCATTGACTCTCATACACACTGGTCCTGGGGGACTGGGGAGAAAGGTCAGAGAGAGTCCCATTGACTACGATACACACTGGTCCTGGCGATAGACTGGGGAGAAACGTCATAGAGAGTCCCATTGACTCAGATACACACTGGTCCTGGGGGTCTGGGGAGAAAGGTCAGAGAGAGTCCCATTGACTCAGAAACACACTGGTCCTGGGGGTCTGGGGAAAAAATGTCAGAGAGAGTCCCATTGACTCAGATACACACTGGTCCTGTGGGTCTGGGGAAAAAGGTCAGAGAGAGTCCCATTGAATCAGATACACACTGGTCCTGGGGGTCTGGGGAGAAAGGTCAGAGAGAGTCCCATTGACTCAGATACACACTGGTCCTGGCGATAGACTGGGGAGAAACGTCATAGAGAGTCCCATTGCCTCAGCTACACACTGGTCCTGGGGGTCTGGGGAGAAAGGTCAGAGAGAGTCCCATTGACTCAGATACACACTGGTCCTGGGGGATAGAGTGGGGAGAATGGTCAGAATGAGTCCCATTGACTCAGATAAACACTGGTCATGGGGATAGACTGGGGAGAAAATTCAGAGAGTCCCATTGACTCAGATACACACTGGTCCTGGGGATAGACTGGGGAGAAATGTCAGAGAGAGTCCCAGTGACTCAGATACACACTGGTCCTGGGGGAGTGGGGAAAAAGATCAGAGACAGTTCCATTGAATCAGATACACACTGGTCCTGGGGGTCTGGGGAGAAAGGTCAGAGAGAGTCCCATTGACTCAGATACACACTGGTCCTGGCGATAGACTGGGGAGAAACGTCATAGAGAGTCCCATTGACTCAGATACACACTTGTCCTGGGGGTCTGGGGAGAAAGGTCAGAGAGAGTCCCATTGACTCAGATACACACTGGTCCTGGGGATAGACTGAGGAGAAAGGTCAGAGAGAGTCCCATTGACTCAGATACACACTGGTCCTGGGGGATAGAGTGGGGAGAATGGTCAGAATGAGTCCCATTGACTCAGATAAACACTGGTCATGGGGATAAACTGGGGAGAAAATTCAGAGAGTCCCATTGACTCAGATACACACTGGTCCTGGGGATAGACTGGGTAGAAATGTCAGAGAGAGTCCCAGTGACTCAGATACACACTGGTCCTGGGGGACTGGGGAAAAAGATTAGAGAGAGTCCCATTGACTCAGATAAACACTGGTCCTGGGGATAGACTGGGGGGAATGATCAGAGAGAGTCCCATTGACTCAGATACAAACTGGTCCTGGGGATAGATTTGGGAGAAAGGTCAGAGAGTCCCATTGACTCAGATACACACTTGTCCTGGGGTTCGACTGGGGAGAAAGGTCAGAGAGAGTCCCATTGACTCAGATACTCACTGGTCCTGGGGATAGACTGGGGAGAAAGGTCAGAGAGAGTCCCATTGACTCACATACACACTGGTCCTGGGGGTCTGGGGAGAAAGGTCAGGGAGAGTTCCATTGACTCAGATACACACTGGTCCTGGGGATAGACTTGGGAGAAAGATCAGAGATGTCCCATTGACTCAGATACACACTGGTCCTGGGGGACTGGGGAGAAAGGTCAGGGAGTCCCATTGACTCAGATACACACTGGTCCTGGGGATAGACTGTGGAGAAAGGCCAGAGAGAGTCCCATTGACTCAGATACACACTGGTCCTGGGGATAGACTGGGGAGAAAGGTCAGAGAGTCCCATTGACTCAGATACACACTGGTCCTGGGCGACTGGGGAGAAAGGTCAGAGAGAGTCCCATTGACTCAGATAGACACTGGTCCTGGGGATAGATTTTGGAGAAAGGTCAGAGAGAGTCTCATTGACTCAGATAAACCCTGGTCCTGGGGAAAGACTGGGGAGAAAGGTCAGAGAGAGTCCCATTGACTCAGATACACACTGGTCCTGGGGGTCTGGGGAGAAAGGTCAGGGGGAGTACCATTGACTCAGATAAACACTGGTCCTGGGGGTAGACTGGGGAGAAAGGTCAGGGAGAGTCCCATTGACTCAGATACACACTGGTCCTGGGGGTCTGGGGAGAAGATCAGAGAGAGTCACATTGACTCAGATACACACTGGTTCAGGTGGTCTGGGGAGAAAGTTCAGATAGAGTCCCATTGAGTCAGATGCACACTGGTGCTGGGGGATAGACTGGGGCGAAAGTTCAGAGTGAGTCCCATTGACTCAGATACACACTGGCCCTGGGGATAGACTGGGGAGCAAGGTCAGAGAGAGTCCCATTGACTCAGAACAACACTGGTCTGGGGATAGACTGGGGAGAAATGTCAGAGGGAGTTCCATTGACTCAGATACACACTGGTCCTGGGGATAGATTGGGGAGAAAGGTCAGAGAGAGTCCCATTGACTCAGATACACACTGGTCCTGGGGATAGACTGGGGAGAATGGTCGGAGAGTCCCATTGACTCAGATACACATTCGTCCTGGGGATAGACTGGGGAGAAAGTTCAGAGAGAGTCCCATTGACTCAGATGCACATTGGTCCTGGGGATAGACTGGGGAGAAAGGTCAGAGAGAGTCCCATTGACTCAGATACACACTGGTCATGGTGGACTGGGGAGAAAGGTCAGAGAGATTCCCATTGACTCAGATACACACTGGTCCTGGGGATAGATTGTGGAGAAAGGTCAGAGAGAGTCCCATTGCATCAGATAAACACTGGTCCTGGGGATAGACTGGGGAGAAAGGTCAGAGAGTCCCATTGACTCAGATGCACACTGGTCCTGGGGGTCTGGGGAGAAAGGTCAGAGAGAGTCCCATTGACTCAGATACACACTGGTCCTGGGGGTCTGAGGAGAAAGGTCAGAGGGAGTCCCATTGACTCAGATACACACTGGTCCAGGGGGTCTTGGGGGTAAGGTCAGAGAGAGTCCCATTGACTCAGATACACACTGGTCCTGGGGGATGGACTGGTGAGAAAGTTCAGAGAGAGTCCCATTGACTCAGATAAACGCTGATCCTGGGGATAGACTGGGGAGAAAGGTCAGAGAGAGTCCCATTGACTCAGATAAACACTGGTCCTGGGGATAGACTGGGGAAAAATGTCAGAGAGAGTCCCATTGACTCAGATACACACTGGTCCTGGGGGATAGACTGGGGAGAAAGGTCAGAGAGAGTCCAATTGATTCAGATACACACTGATCCTGGGGATAGACTGGGGAGAAATGTCAGAGAGAGTCCCATTGACTCAGATAAACAATGGTCCTGGGGATAGACCGGGGGAAAGGTCAGAGAGAGTCCCATTGACTCAGATACACACTTGTCCTGGGGATAGACTGGGGAGAAAGGTCAGAGAGTCCCTTTGACACAGATACACACTGGTCCTGGGGATAGACTTTGGAGAAAGGTCAGAGAGAGTCCCATTGACTCAGATACACACTGTACCTGGGGATAGACTGGGGAGAAAGTTCAGAGAGTCCCATTGACTCAGATACACACTGGTCATGGGGGACTGGGGAGAAAGGTCAGAGAGAGTCCCATTGACTCAGATACACACTGCTCCTGGGGATAGACTGTGGAGAGAGGTCAAAGAGAGTCCCATTGACTCAGATAAACATGGGTCCTTGGGATAGACTGGGGAGAAAGGTCAGAGAGAGTCCCATTGACTCAGATAAACACTGGTCCTGTGGATAGACTGGGGAGAAAGGTCAGATAGAGTCCCATTGACACAGCTACACACTGGTCATGGTGGTCTGGGGAGAACGGTCAGAGAGAGTCCCATTGACTCAGATACACACTGGTCCTGGGGGACAGACTGGGGAGAAAGGTCAGAGAGAGTCCCATTGACTCAGATACACACTGGTCCTGGGGTTAGATTGGGGAGAAAGGTCAGAGAGAGTCCCATTGACTCAGATAAACACGGGTCCTTGGGATAGACTGGGGAGAAAGGTCAGAGAGTGTCCCATTGACTCAGATAAACACTGATCCTGGAGATAGACTGGGAAGAAAGGTCAGAGAGAGTCCCATTGACTCAGATACACACTGGTCCTGGGGATAGACTGGTGAGAAAGGTCAGAGAGAGTCCCATTGACTCAGATAAACACTGGTCCTGGTGATAGACTGTGGAGAAAGGTCAGAGAGTCCCATTGACTCAGATGCACATTGGTCCTGGGGATAGGCTGGGGAGAAAGGTCTGAGAGAGTCCAATTGACTCAGATACACACTGGTCCTGGGGGATAGACTGGGGAGAAATGTCAGAGAGTGTCCCATTGACTCAGATAAAAACTGGTCCTGGGGATAGACTGGGGATAAAGGTCAGAGTGTCCCATTGACTCAGATAAAAACTGGTCCTGGGGGTCTGGGGGGAAAGTTCAGAGAGAGTCCCATTGACTCAGATACACACTGGTCCTGGGGGTCCGGGGAGAAATGTCAGAGAGAGTCCCATTGACTCAGATACACACTGGTCCTTGGGGGATAGACTGGGGAGAAAGATCAGAGGGAATCCCATTGACTCAGATACACACTGGTCCTTGGGATAGACTGTGGAGAAAGGTCAGAGAAAGTCCCATTGACACAGATACACACTGGTCCTGGGGGATAGACTGGGGAGAAAGGTCAGAGAGAGTCCCATTGACTCAGATACACACTGTACCTGGGGATAGACTGGGGAGAAAGTTCAGAGAGTCCCATTGACTCAGATACACACTGGTCATGGGGGACTGGGGAGAAAGGTCAGCGAGAGTCCCATTGACTCAGATACACACTGGTCCTGGGGATAGACTGTGGTGAGAGGTCAGAGAGAGTCCCATTGACTCAGATAAACATGGGTCCTTGGGATAGACTGGGGAGAAAGGTCAGAGAGAGTCCCATTGACTCAGATAAACACTGCTCCTGGGGATAGACTGGGAAGAAAGGTCAGAGAGAGTCCCATTGACTCAGATAAACACTGGTCCTGGGGATAGACTGGGGAGAAATGTCAGATAGAGTCCCATTGACACAGCTACACACTGGTCCTGGTGGTCTGGGGAGAACGGTCAGAGAGAGTCCCATTGACTCAGATACACACTGGTCCTGGGGGACAGACTGGGGAGAAAGGTCAGAGAGAGTCCCGTTGACTCAGATACACACTGGTACTGGGGTTAGATTGGGGAGAAATGTCAGAGAGAGTCCCATTGACTCAGATAAACACGGGTCCTTGGGATCGACTGGGGAGAAAGGTCAGAGAGTGTCCCATTGACTCAGATACACACTGGTCATGGGGGACTGGGGAGAAAGGTCAGCGAGAGTCCCATTGACTCAGATACACACTGGTCCTGGGGATAGACTGTGGTGAGAGGTCAGAGAGAGTCCCATTGACTCAGATAAACACTGCTCCTGGGGATAGACTGGGAAGAAAGGTCAGAGGGAGTCCCATTGACTCAGATACACACTGGTCCTGGGGATAGACTGGTGAGAAAGGTCAGAGAGAGTCCCATTGACTCAGGTAAACACTGGTCCTGGTGATAGACTGTGGAGAAAGGTCAGAGAGTCCCATTGACTCAGATGCACATTGGTCCTGGGGATAGGCTGGGGAGAAAGGTCTGAGAGAGTCCAATTGACTCAGCTACACACTGGTCCTGGGGGATAGACTGGGGAGAAAGGTCAGAGAGAGTCCCATTGACTCAGATAAAAACTGGTCCTGGGGATAGACTGGGGATAAAGTCAGAGAGTCCCATTGACTCAGATAAACACTGGTCCTGGGGGTCTGGGGGGAAAGTTCAGAGAGAGTCCCATTGACTCAGATACACACTGGTCCTGGGGGTCCGGGGAGAAATGTCAGAGAGAGTCCCATTGACTCAGATACACACTGCTCCTTGGGGGATAGACTGGGGAGAAAGATCAGAGGGAGTCCCATTGACTCAGATACACACTGGTCCTTGGGATAGACTGTGGAGAAAGGTCAGAGAAAGTCCCATTGACACAGATACACACTGGTCCTGGGGGATAGACTGGGGAGAAAGGTCAGAGAGAGTCCCATTGACTCAGATACACACTGGTCCAGGGGATCGACTGGGGAGAAAGGTCAAAGAGAGTCCCATTGACTCAGATACACACTGGTCCTGGGGGTCTGGGGAGAAATGTCAGAGAGAGTCCCATTGACTCAGATACACACTGGTCCTAGGGGTCTGGGGAGAAAGGTCAGAGAGAGTCCAATTGACTCAGATACACACTGGTCCTGGGGGACTGCGGAGAAAGTTCAGAGAGTCCCATTGACTCAGATACACACTGGTCCTGGGGATAGACTGGGGAGAAAGGTCAGAGAGAATCCCATTGACTCAGATACACACTGGTCCTGGGGATAGACTGGGGAGAAAGGTCAGCGAATCCCATTGACTCTCATACACACTGGTCCTGGGGGACTGGGGAGAAAGGTTAGAGAGAGTCCCATTGACTACGATACACACTGGTCCTTGGGATAGACTGTGGAGAAAGGTCAGAGAAAGTCCCATTGACACAGATACACACTGGTCCTGGGGGATAGACTGGGGAGAAAGGTCAGAGAGAGTCCCATTGACTCAGATACACACTGGTCCAGGGGATCGACTGGGGAGAAAGGTCAAAGAGAGTCCCATTGACTCAGATACACACTGGTCCTGGGGGTCTGGGGAGAAAGGTCAGAGAGAGTCCCATTGACTCAGATACACACTGGTCCTAGGGGTCTGTGGAGAAAGGTCAGAGAGAGTCCAATTGACTCAGATACACACTGGTCCTGGGGGACTGCGGAGAATGTTCAGAGAGTCCCATTGACTCAGATACACACTGGTCCTGGGGATAGACTGGGGAGAAAGGTCAGAGAGTGTCCCATTGACTCAGATACACACTGGTCCTGGGGATAGACTGGGGAGAAAGGTCAGCGAATCCCATTGACTCTCATACACACTGGTCCTGGGGGACTGGGGAGAAAGGTCAGAGAGAGTCCCATTGACTACGATACACACTGGTCCTGGCGATAGAATGGGGAGAAACGTCATAGAGATTCCCATTGACTCAGATACACACTGGTCCTGGGGGTCTGGGGAGAAAGGTCAGAGAGAGTCCCATTGACTCAGAAACACACTGGTCCAGGGGGTCTGGGGAGAAAGTTCAGAGAGAGTCCCATTGACTCAGATACACACTGGTCCTGTGGGTCTGGGGAAAAAGGTCAGAGAGAGTCCCATTGAATCAGATACACACTGGTCCTGGGGGTCTGGGGAGAAAGGTCAGAGAGAGTCCCATTGACTCAGATACACACTGGTCCTGGCGATAGACTGGGGAGAAACGTCATAGAGAGTCCCATTGACTCAGATACACACTGGTCCTGGGGGTCTGGGGAGAAAGGTCAGAGAGAGTCCCATTGACTCAGATACACACTGGTCCTGGGGATATACTGGGGAGGAAGGTCAGAGAGAGTCCCATTGACTCAGATACACACTGGTCCTGGAAGATAGAGTGGGGAGAATGGTCAGAATGAGTCCCATTGACTCAGATAAACAAAGGTCATGGGGATAGACTGGGGAGAAAATTCAGAGAGTCCCATTGACTCAGATACACACTGGTCCTGGGGATAGACTGGGGAGAAAGGTCAGAGTGTGTCCCATTGACTCAGATAAAAACTGGTCCTGGGGATAGACTGGGGAGAAAGGTCAGAGAGTCCCATTGACTCAGATGCACATTGGTCCTGGGGATAGACTGGGGAGAAAGTTCAGAGAGAGTCCCATTGACTCAGATACACACTGGTCCTGGGGATAGACTGTGGAGAAAGGTCAGAGAGAGTCCCATTGACTCAGATACACACTGCTCCTGGGGATAGACTGGGGAAAAATGTCAGAGAGAGTCCCATTGACTCAGATACACACTGGTCCTGGGGGATAGACTGGGGAGAAAGGTCAGAGAGAGTCCCATTGATTCAGATACACACTGATCCTGGGGATAGACTGGGGAGAAATGTCAGAGAGAGTCCCATTGACTCAGATAAACAATGGTCCTGGGGATAGACCGGGGAGAAAGGTCAGAGAGAGTCCCATTTACTCAGATACACACTTGTCCTGGGGATAGACTGGGGAGAAAGGTCAGAGAGTCCCTTTGACACAGATACACACTGGTCCTGGGGATAGACTTTGGAGAAAGGTCAGAGAGAGTCCCATTGACTCAGA